>NW_026585504.1:44471985-44492409 GCF_907164565.1 Psammomys obesus | reverse complement strand
TCATTCTGTGAGGATTTCTGTGAGTGATGGTCTCCATGTGAGGCTGAGACAATCCTCAATGATAGCCAACGTGTGAGGAAATGGAGGGTGTACACAGCATGATGTTCCACACCAAGTAGACCCTCAGGGCTGTTTTACTAACTAGCAGACAGAGACACAGCAGCAGGCTGTGGGAAAAAATATATATGGACATGCCCAGAAGAAAGTGAGGTAGGAAGAGGCTAGGAACAGGAAGTGGAACTCATAACTAGGACTCCTGAGGGCTGTTATGTGGGTTGGCTTGGGTGCTTGTGATCATCTTTCCAAGGGTGGCTTGGCTCTCTGGCTCTCGTGTGTTTGTGGAAGCTCACAGCCACCCTGTCAGATGATTTGGCTGACACTCTGACAGTCTACATCACTGCTGTATCAGAAGACAAGTACAGAATATCCCAGTCTGGGAACGATGTTGTAATTTTAATAAAAAAAAAATCATAAAAATCTCCCTGGTTGACCACCCTCTGCTGGCGTGCTTTATTGACCATGCCCTTTATCAGAGTAGACATTTAGGAAGTGTTATCAAGAGAAACACTATCAGTTAAAGACCCCGCAGGTGCTCCATACAGACAGAAATACCTAGCTGCTTTGGCGTTGCTCCCATGTGCCCAGTGGTTTCAGGCCAATGACGATGGGCAGAAGTCATGCAGCATTATCATCCATGTTCTAAAGGGCATGTGCAATTGAACAGTCACCTGCAGTCCTCTAAGAGGATGTTCCTCTTGGGCTGTAAGAAGTCTAAACACAAGACTAAAGGCGAGGTTCAGTGCAGGCCAGGCCCTCAAGAGCATTCTAGAAGGCCTAGTGGCTGTAGCTGTGTGGTAAGATGGTTTGGGCATTTATGACTTGAAGGGGAAGTTTCTGGTTTCTTTGAAGACTCAGTTGTATCATATGATGTTTTCCTAGAAGCTGTCTTGAGCTAAGGGCATGTGATTCTGGCCAGCTGAAAACAGCCGGGGTATATTCTGAGGAGAGGAGCTATATAGAAACCCAGGGACGATGAGATGGCACTTTCAGATCACTATGCCTTTCAACGGTTTGCATAGCCTAGCTGGTCTTCATTCCTAAACACTGTGCTTCGCAGAGAGAAACATTCCACATAACTTCTCTTACTGCTCCGGCTGAGTCTGCTGACTTGGTGCCGATTTGGAGTTTTTGCTGTTTCTGCTGGATCTTGCACCACTACCGGTTTGTGCTTTGTTTGGTTTTTGCTATTGGACTGGACCACTGCAATCCTTGCAAAGCAGAGTGAATTGCCCCAAGGAACTACATCTACAAAGCTCCATAGCCCCTTTTCCTCATAATCTTTTTTCTCCCCTACTCATGGTCGGTGTGTTAGAGGAGAGGTATAAACATTTAAGAACCCTAAATAAAGGAGGTTTTTAAAAATATATAAGGCTGTAACGACTCCGGGTTAAAAGAAACCACTCATGCTATTGGACAGACAGTACTGGGAATATATTAGACAGAGTAAACAGCATGCCTTACAGATATCTTCTATCAGCCAGCTACATAAAGCCCTGGGATGAAGCCCCTGGCTTCCAAATGTTCAAGAAACCAAACAATGAAAACCCAATGCACTACACCATTTACAGAACCATGACCACCACTTTTGCCATCAAACCACGAAACACTCTCCGGAAGAGGATTGAGAGAATTCTCTCAGCAAGGAAAACAGAAAAATAAAAGAAGATCCACAAAAAAAAAAAAAAAGAGGGGCACACCTCCCCAGGTTATGGACCCCTGAGTAAACTGAACTATTAGAAGCCAGACTGTAGTACAAGATGATTACCCAGACAGCTCCTCATCTTCACTATGTCTGCGGATGTAGATATCAGTACAATTGACATGTCAGAGTTGTCTAAAAAGGCTTCCACGCTGCATGTGGTGGTAAGATGTCAAAGGACATGGGTTCACCAAAAGTTCTTGAAGGCAGACTCCTGAAGATGGGAAGACTGATAAGTCACACGAGAATCCAGAAGTAGGGGTTCTACCCTTTTTCTCAGAAGTTGTATCAACCCCCAGTTCTGCCTTACCTGCAAATGCCACTACTGAGCAAGAAACGATCTTGAGCAAGCACAGCAAGAACCTCAGGTGATGGACCTTAGCAAGAATCGATGATGCCTCAAATAAGAGCTTAACTCTGCCTCTGGGGGAAGCCACAGCAGGTGATTAATCCTGGGAGTTCAGCAGATGAACAGAAGTTTCAAGGTGCTGGATGAAAGGGAAAAGTGAAGTGGTTTGTGCTGACCTTGGTGTGCTGGAAGAGTGCTTTCCTCATTTCCTTTAGACCTTGGAAGCCAAGAACAAGAAAAGATCCCTGGCACTTATCAGTAGTGGATCTAAACTTAGTGCCAACCCACACAACCCTTGTTTAGGCATGGGAGGCCCTGTGTGCCAAAAAGGGTCTTGCATCCTCAACCTCTTCAAATTTACAGGCCAGAAAGGAAGTCAAAGACTGTAGTCCAGGATGAGACCAAGGAGCCAAGAATGGGGAATCAAGCCAGCCGGCATACTGCAGAGACTCGATGATGGTGGGTTACAGGGACTTTTTCACAGACAGCTGTAGCTATTGTGATTTGGGGCCTTCCAAGATCATCTAAAGTATTTCACTAAAAAATAAAATCAACTTTTTTACTTCAATTTCATTCAGCTCTCAAAATCAAAGCATCCATGGCATGTACCAGAGATTCACTAAGGTTCTCATTTGTGGCTTTCTTTCTATCACAGCCTGTTTGAAAAGTGAGTCTGCAGATTTCAGGACAATGCTGATTTGTATATTGAATTTGAATATGCCTTAAAGGGTCATATTGAAGTTGATAGTAAATGGAAAATCTATTTTCTCAGAGAAGTGTGTGTGTGTGTGTGTGTGTGTGTGTGTGTGTGTGTGTGTTTGTGTGTTTGCATGCATGCTCAGTGTTGCACAGAGTTTGTGAGCCAGCATTGTTCAGCATCTGGGCAAAAGCCTAGCTTTGCTTTTTTATGGAAAATTTTCTTTTAAAGAGATCGATAATGACACATCCTAATTTATATTCGTCCAGATTTACTGCAGGTTTTGTAGGAATTTATAACTTTTTTTCACAAATTCCCACATCTGGTAGATACCTTTGACAATGAAAACTGTGTCAGCACATTTGAACACAGAGAAACCAACTTTTTATCTTGCTTACTTAAAGAGCGTGTCAACCTCCAAGGTTTGAGGTAACTGGTGCACAGCATTAGGCAGAGTCTCCTTGCCTTTTGCAAATGCTCTGGTGGGTGCTGATAGGGAAAGGGAGGAAAATTTGTGGGTCCTTAAAGAGTAAACTCCCATAGACATCAAACCTCATGCATGGTAGGAGAGAAGGCTGAAATTTTCCAAGTACTGATCATATAAGTCATCTTGGGTTGTTTTTGTTGTGTGTTTTACAACTCGGCTTCATTAAGAAAAGCCTAACCCATTCCTAGAGTTTTTGTTCTTTTCTTTCTTTTCTGTGCAGGTAGGAGCTAGCTTTGACTCAGCAGGGTCTGTGCTACTAGGCATACAGCCAGAGGCTTCCGATGCTCCATGCTTGGAGGCTTCTCCCTGTGTGTAGGTTCAGCGTGATTGCATCCTAGCAGGAAGTCCTGACACTCCTGTGGTCTTGGCCTCTGTTCTGTAGTCATTGCTACAAATCTACCTCTGCTCTTTCTCATAAGGTTTGGTGTTTATCAAATAAAAAATTGGTCAGAACACCACATGATTTGCTCCTCAATGTCAATCAGTCAGTAAAATTTTAAGACTGTGTGATATATTTCAGATTTTGGAAAGCTATTTTTATAAAAAAAACATATATAATCCATATAATGTACTATTTATTCATATATATATATATATTTTAGCAGATACTTCTAAATGTTGTTGAAACCACCCTTTCTTATTATTAATTTTAAATGAATATATGTTTAAAAATATAAATACCAAGATTGCAACTTTCATAGATACTGTTATAAAGAAAATTGTGTGATCAGAGGATTCATAGGTAAATATGTTTTACCTATGAATCTCAAAAAATAATAGTTTTGAGACACATTCTCTCAGTGTAATATAGGCTAGCTTAAGTCTATCCTCTTTCATTAACTCCATGAGCACTGGAGTTAGAAGCCAGTTTGAAACATCTTATATACTAAAATGAAAATATATTTATTAACACACAAGGATTCAGATGTTGATATATTTAGATAGTGGAAAAAAGCATCCATAATGGGAACAAATTTATTTATTTTAAGTAGTGCTTAGGATCAATCTTAGAACCTTGTGTACAATAAACAAGCACTGACCCAACTAAACTACAGTCCTCATCAATGGAACATATTTCTTAGAGTTTGTTTTGTTTTGTTGTTTGATTTTTAATGTTTCTCACTGAAGTTAATATTTCAGGTATATATCAATCCTTTTTGACATATTTTAAACATTTTTTGGCCGATGAGAATTAAGAGTAGATATTTTCTCTTGATTTCCCCATCAATATAGTATGACTTGGTGATAGTTGTGATTTGTTATTGACCATATATTAAATATTTATTATTGTTTATATGAAAACACACTTAAGTGTTTAGATCCATAGCCTTCAGTGTTTGTATGTAGCTATCTTTTTAGTAGTCTGTGAACAGTTCTTTATCATGGAGTAAAATAAAATATACAAATGACACAGCTTTCTAAATGGGCTTTAAATGAATACATAAGTTTTTATTTTTTTGGAAAAACAAAACAAAACAAAAAACCCTACAACTTCTTGATTCCAGACAGTGAGCCTAGGGATGAAACTCAATTTTATGTTGAAAACTATGTAATAGCCTTTCATTCCCCTCCTGGAAGAATTCTCTTTACACATGTCACTCTATTTTGTAAATCCATGTTTAAGGTAACTTTTATGAATGTAGGAGATGTCACAAAAGATATGTTTTCTTCTTATCGAAGCATCAGAACATATTACTGATTTGGAGAGTGGTGAGTTTGATAATGTAGGGCTAGAATAACTGAGCTTAACACCTCCCTGTTTCCTCACTTTGAGGTTTTACAAGCTTTGGTGGTTTGAAGTGGTATGGCCTTGATAAACTCATGTGTTTGTATATGTGGCCATAGGGAGTGGCACTATTAGGAAGTGTGACCTTTCTGGAGGAAGTGTGCCACTGTGGAGGCAGGATTTGAGGTCATACGTATGTTCAACCGCCACAGTGTGGAACACAATCCCCTTCTGGTGCCTGTGGATCAAGTTGTAGAACTCTCAGCACTTTCTCCAGCACCATGCCTGGTTGCATGTTGCCATGCTTCCCACTGTGATTATAATGGACAAGATCACTGATCCTGTAAACCAGCTCCAGTTAAATGTCATTCTTTAGAAGAGTTGCCTTGGTCATGGTGTCTCTTCACACCAGTGAAACCCTAAGACACAGCGCAGAGTACTTCATCTACAAAACATTTTTAGGCAAACTTGGTAACTAAGTAGTGGTAAGCAAGTCTAACTGCAGATTGAGCTTTACTCTGTCATTTGTGATGAAGAAGAGATACGACACTAGCCATGGACTGCTGAGAGCATGTACATGGCATGCATGTACAAGGTACTAGTGAATCTGAAAGTATGATTCTGAGATCATATGTCATGCTGCAGCAAAGTTTTTGGTTAAACTCTCCTTTGTGGCGACATCATGGATGGCAGACTGCATGGGATGGTCACCTGTTCTTAGTCATTTTGCTATTTTTCCTCTAACTTGTAATTTTTCTTTTTACTTGAATGAGCTCATATTCCTTTATTATTCACCTATGTAAACACTTTCTTTCACCTATAAAAGTTTAGTGAAGCAGACAGTCATATAAGTAAACCAAAGCAAACTTGTTACCTACAGATAGGCACCAAGAACAAATACAAGCTCAATAAGCATAGCTTGCAGGTCACCCAGTTCTGAGAAAAGCTACTTAGAGATGGAGTTCTATCTGGAAACAGAACCTATCATGTCTCGGCTGACATTAGTATTATACCATCAGTATATCTTTTAAATAATTTTTTAAAATGTAGTGCTTGAAAAATTTCCATATATAAAAATTATAACATATACATAATACATACAATAATATACTATATTATATGTCATATTATTATATATAAAATTCTCAAGCACTAAATTTTTTAAAACATATGGTATTAATATATGTAATAATATGTATTATAATCTATTATGATGGCCTCCACCTACATCCCCACTTACGCCCCTCCATCTCTTTCCACATACATGCACCACTTTTTTTTTCCAACTACATGGAGTCTTTTTAATGGAGTCCATTTAGTGCTGCCAGAAACCAGCATGAGCATGAAGGCAGAAACATCTATTTGAGAATGGGGGTTAAATTTCTTCAAAAATCAAGAAATAGACCTACCATATTTATAATGATCTTCATTATTTTCATTAAATACAGGTTTTGACTTTAAGACAAATACATACACTATCCTAAGTCCTTGCATAATCTCTCTATAAAAGGAAATTCTGAACTAAAAAGTTTCTAAGTCACAGAAGGTCATGAAGGCACAACTGTAACTACTATTATAGCTTCTTTACCTGGTGCCACCCTACTCCAGCGCTATGCTAATTTATACAATTAGCCCCTATTATTAAGGGTTAGTTAGTGGCTTAAAAGTTACTTGACGGTTTTTGTCAATAATATTTTTGTTCAGGTTTTGTCATTATCAACGTTCTATTTCATTTATTATTATTTCTCAAAGTTAAGGTATAAATATATCATTCTCCATTTTCCTTTTTTATTTCACTTTACTTCCTCAATCAGCTTCTATTTATCACCCACCGTCTCTTGTTCTCTTGTCTTTTCATGGCCACTTCTCTCTTTTCCTTTAAAGTTTTAGTCCAGGATTATGAAAGTGCTGTGAATCGGTCTTTTGGAAAACAACACTGGTTAGTTAGGTTTTGTTTTATCTTGTTTCTTTGTTATTTTGTTTTGCCTTGTCATCAGATACAAGGTAGGGTCATTTGGGAAGAGGAAACCCCAAAGGAGAAAATACCTCTATAAAATTGTCCTATGGGTAAGCATTTGTAACATTTACTTGAATAATGATTGCTGTGTGAGAGCTCAGGTCAGTGTGCATAATGCTACCTGTGGTCAGGTGGTGTTGGTTATATAAGAAAGGAGAGGGAGCAAACCTTGAGAACAAGTCAATAAAGGAATATTGCTCCATGGTCTCTTCTTCAGTTCCTGCCTCCAGGATTCTGCTTCACATCCTGCCCTGACTTCCATCAGTGATAAATCATAAGATGTAAGGCAAAATATACCTTTACTATATAATTTTGCTTTTTTTCATGGTATATTTGTCATAGCAACAGAAAGAAAACTATAATACAAGGTACACCTGAATTTAATTATATGTACATACAGACACATTCATATAAAAGTATATATACATATCTACTATATATAATATATGAATTATAAATATATATGTACATATAATTATAATGTATGCTTAAAAGTCAGGCATACTGTCACAGTCCTTTCATCCCAGTGCTTGGAGGCAGAGGCAGACAGATCTCTGTGCTTTGTAGCCAGAACAGTCTATACAGTGAGTTCCAAGACAGCCAGAACTACATAGTGAGACTGTCTCAGACAATAAAAAAATAAATAGTGAGGTTTATTTTAAAAGTGAGTTGAGTTTTCGTGGTAAATTTAAAAATTATGATATATGGAGGGTAACTAATGACAGCCAACAGCCTGTAATTTGTAGGATATTTATAAAAACTAAGAAGTGGGAAATAGTAAGAGCTGGAGGGGACGGGAACTCCACAAGGAGAGCAACAGAACAAGATAATTTGAACACAGGGAACTTCCCAGAGACTCATACTCCAACCAAGGACTATTCGTGGAGATAACCTAGAACCCCTGCACAGATGTAGCCCATGGCAGTTCAGTGTCCAAGTGGTTTACATAGTAATGGGAAGAGGGACTGCCTATGACATAATCTGATTGGCCTGCTCGTTAATCACCTCCCCTTGAGGGGGGAGCAGCCTTACCAGGACACAGTAGAGGACAATGCAGCCAATTTTGATGAGAACTGATAGACTAAGATCAGAAAGGAGAGGAGAATTTCCCCTATCAGTGGACTTGGGGATTGGCATGCATGCAGAAAGGGGAGGAAGGGTGGGATCAGGAGAGGAGGAGGGAGGGATTTATGGGGGGATACAAAATGAATAAAGTGCAATTAATAAAAAATTTAAAAAAAGAGCTGAGAAAATTAAAGACAAGAAAAAAAAAAAACTCAGACACCAACAACTCAAATGATACAAACAATTCTTAGCATTGAACGTTTTACTTGGTAGCTTGGTTTGTAGCTGGGAAAGTTGTCTAGTCATAAGGTAGCTTGATTTAATATTTTAAATAAATGTATATATTTTGGAAGCTTTGCCAGTAACATGCTTCAATATGTCTTTTCAAAGGTATTTGTTTTAATTATCTCTTACTATATTCTTTTTTTCCCTCTATTCCTTCACCTCCAACTATGTATTCCAGCCATTCAGCCTCTCCTAATTTTTTTCTTTATGATACCAGATCTGATTTTCTTTTCCTTGGAATATCCTTTTCTCCTCTGTAGCCCATTAAATACCTAACCTTTTTGGGTATTCTCAATGAAACGCACACACACATAACACACACACACAGTCACACATACACACATTAAAAGCTAATATACACATATAAGAGAAAGCATGAAATATTTAGCCTCGTATCCGGGTTACCTCACTCAGGATGATCATACCTAGCTCCATTCATTTTCCTGAAATTTATAACTTCAATTTTTTTTTCCATTTTTAAACTTTTTTTTCTTGTTGTTGTTCTTTTCAAGACAGGGTTCCTTTGTATAGTCTTGGCTCTACTGGACTCATTTTGTAGACCAGGCTGGCTTTGAATTCACAGAGATCCACCTGCCTCTGCCTCCCTGAGTGCTGGGATTAACAATTGAATAATATTTCATTGTGTAAATGAACTAGTTTTTCATAAGTATTCGGATGTATGAGATGTTTCAGTTTTGTGGCTATTATGAAAAGAGCAGCAATGATTACGGACAATCAAGTATCTCTGGAGTAAGAGGTAGAGTCCTTTGTAGTAACGAAATATTATGAAAATATCTTAGTGTCTAAGGGACGGGAGGTTTTGCAGGGTTTCACAGATAGAGTTAATATACTTTGAAGTTACTTACGACTGCTAAAGTATACTCAAGTACTCAAACTGTTTGTTTAACATGCCTTGAAGAAAACAATGTCAATCAATCTCACTTTCCTTGGATTTCTCAGGCAATCAACCTTTCCAACCTAAGCTTGCATAGTTGTAATCATAACTTAGATATCTTTTCATGACCCTGACCCAGACATTGCATTTGTTTTATTTGCAAAAAACTGCAAATATAGAAATTGAAAACAACTTCAGAAAATCTACCATGAAGGTTGAAACAAGCATTTATATAAAATAAATTGTCTGGCAAACACTGATGTTTGTTTTCTGGGTCAGCTGGATGTCAATAGGAAGCAGTAACTTAATCTGCTGTTAAACTGTTCTATAATGTATCTCATTCTTTCACTCATGTGCTGGTGTCTGTGTTGTTCAATAAAGACAGGGAAACATGGTATGTTAGAGAGAGACACATAAAAAGAGACAGGCACATTACAGACACACAGATTCACAAACATAGACAGACACAAGCACAAGGATAAACATATTCAGAAGACAGTCTTCAGGAAGGCACAGATTCAGACTCACATAACAACCAGACAGGGGATGGAATCTACAGAGAACATGAAGAAGAAAATTCAATGAACTCTTTCAGAGGCCTTCTGTGGTAGGCTCCTGTTCTGTTCCTTGTCTTCTACTTCTGATGTCTATCCAATTTGCCTTTCTGAATGAGGATTGATTACCTACCCAGTGTCCTCCTTCTTGATTAACTCTTTAGGTGTACAGATTTTAGTATGTTTGTCTATATTATATGCCTATGAGTATATATCATGTGTGTCTTTCTGCTTCTGGGTTACCTCACTCAAGATGATCTTTTCTAGTTCCCACCATTTGCCTGCAAATTTTCTGATTTCCTTCTTTTCAATAGCTGTGTAGTATTTCATTGTGTAAATGTACCACAGTTTCTGAACCATCCCTCCACTGGGGGACATCTGGTTATTTCCAGATTCAGGGCAGGAGCCTAACACAAACAGCCTCTAAAAGAGTCCACTGATAGAGGTAATGAGGCAGAGGCTGAGACTCATAGACAAAGTTTGGGCAAAATGAATGGATTTTATGAAGGAAAGGGGAGACAGAGGCAGCAAGAGCTCCGAAAGGAGACCAACAGAGCCAAATGACTGGGCTCTGGGTGCCCTGCAGAGACTGATACCCCAATCAAGGACCATGCATGATGAGGACCTAAAACCCTTGCTCAGGTGGAGCTCATAGATTCAGTCTCCAAGTGGGTCCTAGTAAAGGGAGCAGGGACTGTCTCTGGCATGAATTCAGTGGCAGGCCCTCTGGTCACCTCCCCCTGTGGGGTGCAACCTTGCCAGGCCACAGAGGAAGACAATGCAGCCAGCCTTGATGAGACCTGATAGGCTAGGGTCTGATAGAAGGGGAGGAGGTCCTCCCCTAATAGTGGACTATGGGAGGTGTATAAGGGGAGAAGAAGGAGGGAGGGCAGGATTGGGAGGAGACTAAAGAAGGGGCTACAGCTGGGGTACAAAGTAAATAAATGGTAAAATAATAATTAATAAAAATATTTTAAAAAGAAGAGAATTCATGTCTAGACCTGCTCGAGGTTAAATGACTCCAAGGGGAAGTGGTTTTATTCCTTCCTTTAACATGATGCTGATGCAGAACTAATCTTAATGCACATAGTCTGTTCAGTCTTCAGAGTTTATGTCCAAGTGTTCATGAGCAGAATTTTGTGTTAGTGTTCAGGAATGTCTACTCTGATCTCAATAAATGTGCCACCTTTCAGTCTTACTTTGAGTCCCTTCCAGAACTTGACAATACTAAAGATATCACATGCTCATTTCTATTTTTAATTATTTTTATTTTATTAATTACAATTTATTCACTCTGTATCCTCCTGTAGCTCCCTTTCACCTCACCTCACCTCCCAACCCCACCCTTCCTCCCTCTTCCCCACCCAAACCCCTCCCCCAGTCCACTGATAGGGGAGGTCCTCTTCCCCTTCCCTCTGATCCTAGTCTATCAGATCACATCAGGAGTGGCTGCATTGTCTTCCTCTGTGGCCTGGTAAGGCTGCTCCCCCCTAGGGGGAAGTGATCAGAGAGCAGGCCAATCAGTTCCTATCAGAGACAGTCCCTGTCCCCATTATTATGGAACACACTTGGACACTGAACTGCCATGGGCTACATCTGGCAGGAGTTCTAGGTTATCTCCTTGAATAGTCGTTGGCTGGAGTATCAGTCTCAGAAAAGATCCCTGTGCCCAGAGTTTTTGGATCTGTTGCTCTCCTTGTGGCGCTCCAGTCCTCTCCAGTTCTTACTATCTCCCACTTCTTTCATAAGATTCCCTGCACTCTGCCCAAAGTTTGGCTGTGAGTCTCAATATCTGCCTTGATACCCTGCAGGGTAGAGCCTTTCAGAGGCCCTCTGTGGTAGGCTCCTATCCTGTTCCCTATTTTCTCCCTCCTCCACACATACTCATTTCTTAGAACATGTCTTCTCTTGCTTCTGGTATCTATTGTGTTTTTCCTTCTGAATAACAATTAAATATTTCTCTAGACAAAGTTTGGGCAAAATAAATGGAGAACATGGAGAAATCTAACTGGTACTCAAAATCGAAGCTTTGTGACTATTGGCTAACAGTCATAGTGTGGAAGGTTGTATAATCTAATGGAAGAGAAAAGTAATCATCAATCTCACATAGCAATGAACTCTATATGCTACAAGAAAGATTTGTCTGGCAAAGTCTTCCCACAGGTACAATAGTGGTACAAATATTCTGGAAAAAAAATATCAAACCCTTTTTGACTGAACTCCATAAAATAGAACCTATCCATGCCTGACAATATCAATGTGATTAACAACTTGAGGCTAAGTAGATCATGAGTCCCATAGAAAGAAATTACTGTTATTATTTTACTAAAAATAACAATAAAATGGTTCCTAATAACTTATCACTATATGTACATACCGATATGTTGCTAAAACATCATCACAGAATGTTCTTCTTACAGTAGATGACAACTAACAGAGAGATAGACAAACAACCATTATGAAAAAAATAAGAGACTGGAGAACTCAGCTCTAAGCGGAATATCTATGTCACATACTTCACTTTAAGGGCCAAGGACCTATGCAGATGATGGAACGAAAAACTGTGAGAATCCGAGGTGGTCAATGACTGAAAGGAAACATTGTCTTTCAGACACAGAAGGACACATGCATGTATGAACTTACAAAGACAGTGACAGCATTCAGAAAACCTACACAAATTCAAACCACACAAAAATCCCATGGAAGAGAGGAGTAGGCACTAATTCCCATCCTTACCAAAGGAGCTATTTGTACTTCATTACTGTTGTGTGAGGGAAAGTCAGTGAAGTGACACTTGTTATATTAATCATACTCTGTGGCTGACACCACACACAGGTTATTCCCACAACACAAACTAGTCCCCGGATTTTTTTCTTTTAGTATTTTACTAGAGAGATGGATGGAAAGAAAACATGAAGCTGGGTAGAGGGTTGGGGACGAGTTGAAGGAAAGTACAGACATGATGAAAGACTCTACCCAGCAGGGTATGGAAGCAGATGCTGAGACTCATAGCCAAACTTTGGGCAAAGTGCAGGGAATATTATGAAAGAAAGGGGACACAGAAAGACCTGGAAAGGACAGGAGTTCCACAAGGAGACCAACAGATCCAAAATCATCTGGGTCCACGGGCCTGAAGAAACTGATGAATCAACCAAGGACCATGCATGTAAAGGATCTAGAACCCCTGCTCAGAGGACGCACATAGGCTGCTCAGATGTAGCCCATGGGCACCTCAGTCTCAATGTGGGTTCCCTAGAAAGGACAACAGAAGAAGTCTGTGGCATGAACTTAGTTGCCTGCTTTTTGATCACTTACCCATGGCAAGGTGGCCTTACTAGGCCACAGAGAAAGAGGATCCAGACAGTCTTATATAAAGTTAATATTAAAAAAGAATGGTATTTTAAGCAATTTTAAGTTTTAGGCATCAGAATGGCTTCTATGGGACAGTGAGGTAAAAATACTGGGCACTAATTGAGACTTTACAGAAGCTAGACAGACGGGTTAACATACAGGGAACTCTGAACTTCAGTGTGATGTCTGCAGTTGAGCTGCATCCATAGCATTCATATGAAAGCTGAATGGGCATAAGGTTGTAGTAAATAAATAATGAGTGTTGGGCTTTATAATGTTTATTATTTGCCCTATATTTATGACAGCGGTATTATTTAACCCACAAATAATAAGACACAGATACCTATTAGATTTATAGTTACCTTATTTACCTTGGGCAGGGCAGATATTTCACTTACACTGTCTCAATATCCTCACCACCCATCCTCTAACCCTCATTCAAGGCCATCCACCTTAATCCTACTCATCTGGTCTATCTTTCATATATAATCTCATGAAACTTGCTTATACTCTTCATCTGTGCCTTTTTCACACCATTGTTGAAGTCATTTCTCCAGTCCTACATGGTACCTTCTCCACAATAACCCATGGTGGAACCATCCTCTTCTTCTCTTCCTGCTGTCCAACAGCTTCTTGGGATTCCATGTCCTCAAAGGCCCAGAAACCTTAGCCATGTCTGCCCCATTCTGCTCTGCCAATGTATAGGCTTTTAGTTAATCAATGAAGTATAATGTTTTAGGGAGGTTTACAGAACAAGGATAGGTGCAACCAGATCTTTAGGACAAGCATCAGACCAACCCCCAACAGCATGACATCCTTCCTGTTGAAACTATAGTAAAACAAATGTTTGGAGACAGCAGAACATTTTATGTAACAGTATCTCTAGTCTATATCACTGCTGATTAAACTTCTCTCTGGAGTTTATTTAAGACACATTTTAACTCTGCTGTTGAATCCCCTTTACTCACCAAAGAGAAACTTAAAATATTGAAAATAATTGTCAGTTTGAAAGGCAAAAGTGTTAAATGGGTATCTAGAGACACTGCAGCTGTTAAAAATGTTGATAAAGCATCTGGCAAAAATGGTGAATGGTGGTTTGCATTTTCAATTCAAATGCAAGGAATGAAAATCAGAAAGTAAAGTCTGTTCATAAGTCTTAGGAAATCTCAGACACTCTGTCATCTCTGACATGGAGAATCATTTTAAAAGTCAGTAGAATTGTTAACTGGATGTAGTGCCAAGTTGTCAACAAATATGCTTTCCAAAAATAAATTACCTCTAATACCTGGTATATTTTTCACACTTTCTATTCCCCTGTAACCAATTAGTTAATACTCACTTTGACAGAGAGATGATTCTCAATAATCTAAGACTTCAGATGTAGTGTGAATAGCTTGAATAATGTCCATACAGGAAAAAAATCTCTCAAAAAGCCTCACTATATCAAATACTAATTTAGTAAAATGCAGCTACGAGCTACAGAGTGCTCTCAAGTTAATGTGTAAATGTTTTTGGATTCTCATTTTTCAACAGTTTCATGTTTCACTTATGTTCTATCCTCCATCCAAAGACACATTTCCTAAAAACCCTTGTATTGTTTTTATTGACTACCATAGAAAATTAAAAGTTTTCTTCAGTAAGAATAGAGTACACCATTTTTGATTTACTAAACTGTTTATGCTACTGATACTCAGAAGAAATGATAATCCAGAAATGAGATAAAATGTTATTTATTTCTAAGAAGATATTGGGGAAGTTGTGAGGGAGTACTAGAAATCATATATTCATGAAATGAGTAACTTTAACAGCTTTCAAACAAAATAGCAAGGCAACCATGTCTCAGGCAGTAGATGGGCTAGATACAAATAGCATGGTAGTCATGTCCCAGGCAACAGAACACCGTAAGTACTATGTTGTTCAAATGTACTAGGACGCTTCTAAGATAGATTGTGATCAATATAGAATTGCTGACAGAGTTACTGTTGAGAAATTGAAGTGTGTTGCCTTCTCACTGTGACTCAAGTCCTCCCCCTCATGTGATCTTTCCAGCCTCTTCTAGGCTGACCTCTTATCTCTTACTCTGCTTTCATTTTCTTCTTATTATCTTTGGCTTGCTCCTCTTCCCAAAACCAAACCAAACCAAACAAAACAAACAAAAAAACCAAAAAACCCCAAAACAAACAATGTGAGAAGCCTGGGTCAGTTCCACACCTTAATTTTTTTCCTCTTCATCTTATTCTATCAAAATTCTGTTAATCTATAGGTAAACAGTCACAGTCCCTCCTGCAGCAATGATAATCCTCAATGGACAAAACTGTCTTTATTCTGATCATATTTGCCATCATGTCAACAACAAATACATAAGCTATTTTTTCCAACTCCCTAAGGTTTTTGCCTTGTATTCAGACACAGTTACCTGAGGACAGTTATTAAAGCATGTCTAAGTACGGCATTGCATTTCTCAAAGCCTTCCCCAGAGTTTCTGTCTCACCCCCACTCAAAACCATTTTTTTTTTATAACATCAAAAAACTTAGGAAGCCCTGCATAATCTGCTGTCTAGGTGCTTTACTAGTCCCTTTGTATTTTTAGACTTTGCACAGACTTCTTTACCTCAACACCAGCAGTAACCCACTTGGTTCGGATGCTCCTTAGGGGTGTGTGACATTTCTACCCCAGAGCTTTCACACATGCCCTCCTTCGTTTTGAAAGATGCCTCAAGTTATTGTGTGTTCAGTGCGCTAAACTTTTTTAATCCTCTAACCACAATTTAATAAAAATAAATAAATAAATAAATAAATAAATAAAATAAACCCTTTTCCCGTCTGACCATGTTACTTAAAAATCACTGTTTTTTTGGTTATTTTGTTTAATATTTATTTTTTATTTTTATAATTTATTAGCTTTATATCCCAAATGTAGCCCCCTCCCTTGTCTCCTCCCAGTCCCACCCTCCCTCCCTTTTTTTCACTATTCCCCTCCTCTAGACCATAGACACAGAGAGCCCTCCTCATCTACCATCTGACTCTAGCCTATCAAGTCTCATCAGGACTGCCTGGATCCTCTCCAGCTGTGTATTGGCAAGGCACCCTGCCAGTAGGAAGTGATCAAAGAGCAGGCAACAGAGTCCTTGTCAGAGACAGCCCCTGCTCTCCTTACTAGGGAACCCACATAAAGACTGAGCTGCCTACAGGCTACATTTGAGTAGGAGGGCCAGGTTCTATTAGTGCATGGGCCTTGTTTGGTACATCAGCCTCTGCGGACCCTCCTGGGGCCAGATTTGTTGGCTTTGTTGGTCTCTGTCCCCTTCAGGTCCTTCTATGCCCTAACTCTTCCATAAGAATCCTTATGCCAGGCCCAAAGTTTGGCTGTGAGTCTAATCATCTGCTTTGATCCCCTGCTGGGTATAGTCTTTTAAAAGACATCTATGGTAGCCTCCTGTCCTGTTCCCCTCTCTTCAAATGTTTCCAGTCTCTGTTATTTTTCCCATTCTATTTGGAATTAAGCAACTTTTCTAGTTATTTAGCTTGTCATCCTTGTTATTTAGCTTCTTTAGGTCTATGGATTTTAGTATGGTTATTCCTCTATCGAGAATTCTGTGTTTAATTCTGTACCTCATTTTTTAATTGGATTCCTTGATTTGTTGCTTTTTCACTTCTTGAGTTCTTTATATATTCTAGCTATTAACCCTCTGTTAGATATAGGGTTGATGAAGATCCTTTCCCAGTCTGTAGGCAGTCGTTTTATTCTGATGACAGTGTCTTTTGCTTTACAGAAGCTTTTCAGTTTCATGAGGTCCCATTTATTGATTGTTGCTCTTGGAGCCTGTGCTGTTATCTAGTATATAATTATATTATATAATCTGATCTAATATAATTATATATTACAGTAAAATTATTATATTATTATATTATATATGTATTATACATATTAAATAATATGTAATCTAAACAGTTTGTATATAATTATATAATTATGGAATTATAATATAATTATACAATTATATATTATATCATATATATATAAATATTTGATTTGCTTCTTTTGTAAGTTGATTTCTGACCATGGTTTTGTTTCTGTTCATTCCTTCTAAACCCCACCACACTTCCCCTCTCCTACAGATTCAGTTTTCATCCTGTTCTTCTTAAGATATGAGCAGGCCTATAGTAGATGACAGCAAAACAAGATAGACTTAGACGAGGTGAAAGCTTGAAAAGGCAAAAACCAATAGGAGCAAAAGAGCCTCGAGAGCAGGAAAAAGAGTTAGAGATAATTTACTCCAACTGTTACTAGTCTCACAGAAACACCAAGCTAAAAACCATAATGTGTATGCAGAGGACCTGGTGTAGACCCCTGCAAGCCTGTGGGTTCCACTTCAGTCTCTGTGAGCCCATGTGAACCCTGCTTGGTTGATTCCTTGGGCTATGTTCTCCTCCTGTCCTCTGTCCCCTCTCTCCTCTCTGTGAGGATCCCCAGTCTCCTAGATGAGGGACTCAGTGGAGACCTCCCACTTAAACCCCCTCTCCCTCCGCATAACAATAGTCTGGGGCCTTGATGGCCAATCCCATCTGCTGCCAGAGGAATCCTCTTTTGAATCAGGACAAGCCACTAATCTGTGAGTACTGCACAATGTTATGGGGAATAATTTCATTGACATTTTTAAATCACAAGTCGTGCATACTTTATATTTTCCTTAAATTCTCCCCATTTTAATTTTAGGGACTCAATATGGAATGAAAGTTACATAATATTTTGACTTATCTTGGAAGACTCTTTTTCCTGCCGGATGTGGTGATGCACACCTTTAACCCCAGAGCTCAGGAGGCATAGGCTGGTGGATCTCTGTGAGTTTGAGGACAGCCTGGTTCACAAAGCAAGTTCCAGGACAGCCAGGGCTCTGTTACAGAGAGAAAACCTGTCTCAAAAAATTTATTTCCTTTCTTTTTTTCCCAGAATCTGTCTGTAAGAAAGTTTGTTGGAAATATTTTGTCTTACATTTGTAAGTTCATACCAGCGAATGTATAGCAGTATTGAGAAACAGTAAATGACATCATTTGCCCATTTAAACTTTTCTTTCAACCACTGATGCTCACAAGAGCAGAGGTTAATGCTTCCCTTTGCCAGAATCTGCTCTGATTCTGAAAACTAGGTTGTCCATTTTTAATCTAATGTCTGTTACCAAGTAAAGAACTGTTTGTCCCTTTGAGACCAGCTAAAACTAGGGAAAATACTTCCTATCTATCAGAGATTTACTGTACTTGCAAGACAATTCTGGCTTTGAATCATCCTATTTATAATTTCTCTATTCCTTTCTAAGAACATCTAAGACAGAAACATCAGTTGATGCACTCTGATCCAGGAAGGAGGTATTTACTCCAGGGCAATATCCTGAAAAAAGAAAATCAATTTCTTTCCCTCTCAAGTTTTTGTACTTAAGAATATAGAACCAAACATGGATTTCTTTCTTCTACCGGTAGAGACAATTTATGCAATAAATACATTTATACAATTTAAGCCTCACTGCACTTCTGAGGTACAGATTTATCTTTTCAATTTTTCCCCAATTTTGTTGAATAATGTCTAGAAACATTTGAGACCATAACTTATTTGTATTGCATAGTATCCCATTGGCAGATATCAAAACACTCACTTGTTTGTCAGATAATGGTGCAGTGTATATTTTTCAATTCATATGTGCATATCAATAGCATTTAGCCTATAATGATATAGCATAGGGAAACCATATAATATTAAAGTATTTTGCATATGATAACACACCTTGAAATTTTTTTTTCTTTTTTTTTTTATTTAAATCTTTTATTTATTTTTTATTAATTACACTTTATTCATTTTGTATCCCCCCATAAGCCCCTCCCTCCTCCCCTGCCAATCCCACCATCCCTCCCCTTTCTGCATGCATGCCACTCCCCAAGTCCACTGGTAGGGGAGGTCCTCCTCTCCTTCTTTCTGATCTTAGTCTATCAGTTCTCATCAAAAGTGGCTGCATTGTCCTCTACTGTGGCCTGGTAAGGCTGCTCCCCCCTCAGGGGGAAGTGATCAACGAGCAGGCCAATCAGATTATGTCAGAGGCAGTCCCTCTTCCCATTACTATGGAACCCACTTGGACACTGAACTGCCATGGGCTACACCTGTGCAGGGGTTCCAGGTCATCTCCACAAATAGTCCTTGGTTGGAGTAGGAGTCTCTGGGAAGTTCCCTGTGTTCAAATTATCTTGTTCTGTTGCTCTGCTTGTGGAGTTCCCGTTCCCTCCAGCTCTTACTATTTCCCACTTCTTACATAGAATTCCATTCACTCTGCCCATCAGTTGGCCATCAGGCTCAGCATCTGCTTTGACAGTCTATACTGCAGAAGCTTTCAGAGGCCCTCTGTGGCAGGTTTCAAGGTGGTTTCCTGTTTTCTTCTGGCTTTCAGAGGCCCTCTGTAGCGGGTTCCGAGGTTGTTTCCTATTTTCGTTTTCTTCTGATGTACATCCTCTTTGCCTTTCAGGATGGGGATTGAACATTTTAGTTAGGGTCCTCTCTTTTGCTTAGTTTGTTTAGATGTACAGCTTTTAGTGGGTTTATTCTATATTGTATGTTTATATGAGTGAGTATATACCGTGAGTGTCTTTTTGCTTCTGGGTCAACTCACTCAGGATGATCCTTTCCAGGTCCCACCATTTACCTGCAAATTTCATGATTTCCTTATTTTTCATTGCTGAGTAATACTCCATTGTATAGATGTACCACAGTTTCTGCATCCATTCTTCAGTTGAGGGGCATCTGGGTTGTTTCCAGCTTCTGGCTATTACAAATAAAGCTGCTACAAACATGGTTGAACAAATGTCCTTGTTGTGTACTTGCGCCTCTTTTGGGTATATGCCTAGGAGTGGTATGGCTGGATCTTGAGGAAGCGCTATTCCTAGTTGTCTGAGAAAGCGCCAGATTGATTTCCAGAGTGGTTGTACCAGTTTACATTCCCACCAGCAGTGGAGAAGCGTTCCCCTTTCTCCACAACCTCTCCAGCATGTGTTGTCCCTTGAGATTTTCATCTTGGCCATTCTGATGGGTGTAAGGTGAAATCTCAGGGTTGTTTTGATTTGCATTTCCCTAATGGCTAATGAGGTTGAGCATTTCTTTAAGTGCTTCTCTGCCATTCGATATTCCTCTGCAGAGAATTCTCTCTTTAGCTCTGTTCCCCATTTTTTAAGTGGATTACTTGGTTTGCTGCTTTTCAGCTT
>NW_026585504.1:44347608-44471885 GCF_907164565.1 Psammomys obesus | reverse complement strand
AATGAGGTTGAGCATTTCTTTAAGTGCTTCTCTGCCATTCGATATTCCTCTGCAGAGAATTCTCTCTTTAGCTCTGTTCCCCATTTTTTAAGTGGATTACTTGGTTTGTTGCTTTTCAGCTTGTTTAGTTCTTTATATATATTGGATATGAGTCCTCTGTCAGATAAAGGGTTGGTGATGATTCTTTCCCAATCTGTAGGCAGTCGCTTTGTTTTGATGACGGTGTCCTTTGCTTTACAGAAGCTTTTCAATTTCATGAGGTCCCATTTATTGATTGTTGCTCTTAGAGCCTGTGCTGTTGGTGTTCTGTTCAGGAAGTTTTCTCCTGTACCAATGAGTTCTAGGGTATTCCCCACTTTTTTTTCTAGCCGATTTAATGTGTCTGGTTTTATGTTGAGGTCTTTGATCCACTTGGACTTCAGTTTTGTGCAGGGTGATAAGTATGGATCTATTTTCATTTTTTCTACATGTAGACATCCAGTTGGACCAGCACCATTTGTTGAAGATGCTATCATTTTTCCATTGTATGGTTTTGGCATCTTTGTCAAAAATCAGGTGTCCGTAAGTGTGTGGGTTTATTTCTGGATCTTCTGTTCGATTCCATTGATCCACCATTCTGTTTCTATGCCAGTACCATGCAGTTTTTATAACTGTCCTACAGCTGATAAACACCTTCAGCAAAGTGGCCGGATATAAAATTAACTCAAAAAAATCAGTAGCACTCCTGTATACAAAAGACAAAAGGGCTGAGAAAGAAATTAGAGAAACAACACCATTCACAATAGCCACAAATGACATAAAGTACCTTGGCGTAACCCTAACCAAGGAAGTCAAAGACTTGTATGAAAAAAATTTCAAGTCTCTGAAGAAAGAATTAGAGGAAGATATGAGAAGATGGAAAGATCTCCCATGCTCATGGCTTGGCAGGATTAACATAGTAAAAATGGCCATCTTACCAAAAGCAATATACAAATTTAATGCAATTCCCATCAAATTGCCAACACATTTCTTTACAGACCTGGAAAGAAAAATTCTCAACTTTGTATGGAATAACAAGAAACCGAGAATTGCTAAAACAATCCTCTACAATAAAAGATCTTCTGGAGGTATCTCCATCCCTGATCTCAAGCTGTACTATAGACCTTGAAATTTTTTATGACCAGTGCTGAAATTAATTCTATTACAAATAGAAAATAAAAAGTCTTAACAAAAAAGACACATTTTCAATTTCATTGTACAACGGCAGATTTCTTTCTAAGGTGTTCACTGTATTTTAATCACTCACCAGCAGTATTTGTGAATGTTCATTATCCATGAGCTTAACAGTTAGAAGTAACATGGAATTAATTTTCTGTCATAATGAAACTACCACAGTACTTTGATTTATTTAGGTAAAGGTGGCTACATTACCATTCATGGATGTGTTTTTTTAGTAAGTTGTGCATGATGTACTTGGTCAAGATTTTAGATGACTGTATTTATCATCATTTATTTATAAGCATTCTTTAAATATTAATCCATTTCAATGCTTTGACCACTGAGCAGGTCGTACCCCCACATTGGTAGTCATAATAATTAATAGTGATGTTGATGATAATAATAAATAGAATGATAATAGTAATTTGACTGTAAACAAACCTATTGTAGGACCTCCTTTACATTAATACAAGCTTTTCTCTATGGTCAGTTACTTAAATTGTGATGTAACATTTGCAATCCCATGTTCATTCTTAGGAAGAAAATGACTTTCTAAAAGAAAACATAAGTACCAATAGCTGAGGTATGATACCTTTGAAGCTTTGTTGCAAGCAAAATGTGTATGTGTGTGTGTGTTCTTGTGTGTGTATGGTATGTGTTCTTGTTCTTCTGTAGTTATAATCTTTTCAGTATTTTAAATGGCATCATATAAGATATTCATTGTTTTTATTGTCTTTCTCTTTCTTATGTATCCATTAAAAATTAAAACAATAAGACAACTAAAGGAGATCAAGGGGATACAAATGGTCACGCTCAGGGCTGATGCCACTAGATGAGCAGAAGTGAATGGGAAGCGGGGCTCCCCTTTTCTGAGGAATAAGTTAGGGAGGAAAAGGAGAGAGTGAGGGTAGGCCTGGGAGGTGAGGAGGGATAGGACTACAATGAGAATGTAAAGTGAATTTTAAAAAGACAGTGAAAGGGTATGAAGAATTCAAGGTCATTCTCACCTACATAGCAAACTGGAGATCATCTTGAACTACACAAAGTTCTGTCAAAAAACAATAACTTAAACAAATAAATAACACTTTTATTTATTCAAAAAAGAATTTTAGATTAATTCCTTCAGTAGAGGAAATCTCAAAACAGCTTAATATTGATTTTGTTATGTGGTTATTAGTCTTCACTATTATAAAGATCTACAATGACCAGGAGCAAGCTGAGGAAGGAAATATATAAAATGTTTCGTTCAAGGAGAAGAGGGGCATCATGTTGTGGAATGGGGCTAAATCCTGAGTTCAAGGAGATTAACAGAGTAAAGGAAATACTGGTGTTAAATAAAATAAAGGGAGTGGTAAGCTCAGGGCAAGACTCTGCCCAGCTAAACTTCCATCTTGTGAAAAGAAGCTAAAGAACAGCATAGGTCCTGGCATGGTGGTACATATCCTTAATCCCAGTACTCAGGAGACAGAGGTTTATTTTATTTCATCCATCTACTTTCTTTCTTTTCTTAACCTGTAATGTGCCTAGCGCCCACATTAAATGCTCATAATTAACAATAAAATCAAATACTAATTAAGATGGAAATCGTGTTAATTTTTTTTAGAGTTGAATCTGCTTCTTATACCATTATTTACATGGTTTGCAATTTAACCACAAGGATCAGTGTGTGTTACACTTTCCATCATGAAACTATAAAATATTCATGTTAGTTTATACTTTCAGCATTGGTAAGTGGCCCAGTGTTTTATTTCTCTGCAGCGTATGGTCTAAGCACTCAAGCTGTCTCCTACTTTTAAAAATATAATTATAAAACTACCGTATTCAATTACAAAAGTAATAAATATTTATTCATATACTTTATATAGTGCCAGGTCTATTTATTGTCTGTGGTTCACTTCTAATGAAAAGTTGCAATTTGTATCAATATAAACCATGTATTATTTAATAAAAAAATGTAAAGTGCCAAAAATGGACTAAAGGAATCCAGGCAAGAATGGCATTGGACATTCTTACATGGAAGTATGGGAAAGGGCTGATTTCAGAAGAAAAATTAAGTGACTCTGTACTTTTCCCCACTAATGAATGCTTACACCTGATAGTGGAGCAAATATACTATATGTTTAATATTACCAAAAATGAATTTTGATCATTATTAAGCATAATTACATGCAGTATGATACGCTTTACTGATACTGGTCCATGGCATGTCAGTCACTTAGAATAAGCTGTTTACACTATATAAGGTACCATGTCCCTATTCATGAGTATATTTTCTCTTCTCCTTGTGTTCAAGTACATGTTTCTTAGTTTGCAGACACATTTTATCTTATTAATCAAGTTGGCTTCACTCAAGAAATGGAGGGATGGTTCAACATGCGTAAATTAGTAAACATAATCTACAACATAAACGGGTTAAAGACAGAAACCAAATGATCATCTCATTATATGAAAAAGAGCTCTTTGCCAAAAATATATTTTTAATTATAAAGTCATAGAAATACTAAGGATAACAAGTATTATCCTTAGGATATCTCATTATAATAAAGACAAAGTACAGAAAACAACATTCTAAATGGAAAGAAACTCAAAGCATTTGCATTAAAATCAGTAACAGGATAAGAAAGTCCATTTTGTCAATACTTGAGTCCTTTTGTATTAGAACTTCTTTGTGATTATTAATACAGCTTTACCAAGATTAGCCAATTCCCCATGTCTTATGAAATGAAATATTAGGAAACCTTAGGAAAATTATCATAATATAAACAAATTGAGTGGTTATATTGTAATTGAGTAAAAATATTGTACTGAGTAAACAAAAAAAAGGTAGATCCTAAAAGGTTACATTTGGTTTGAATTTATTTAGCTTTCCTTGAATGGCCAGGTTAAAGAAATATATATTATTTAAATACTGTTTCTTCATATTTTTAACCCTGAATATTTAATAATCTGTTTTATGTTTCTTACACTATTCTTTCAAATGAAGTCTATTTTAAATATATAATTGCTGGGAGCTAAGGAGACATTGGATAAATGTGGAAAGAGAGGATGGATTCCTGAATGGAATCATATTATTGACATGGACATGGAAGTGTCAAAGACCAATGTATCATAGGAAACTGTCAAACTTTACCCTCTAACTGTCAGTTTTGGAATGACAAAGCCTTCCTGTGGTCCAAGTACAAGTGACTAAGAATGATTATGAGTGTATATAAAACATAGCAACAGAACATTCCTCCTCCTGGATGTTTACAGCATGAGACTACTTAACTACAGAAGTGATTTACAGAGATCCTCTACTATATAACACCTCTCTATATATTGTAAAAACAAACAAACGCTTCCCTGAGGTTTCCGGATGTATGTGCTACACCACCATAGTACACCTGATCCATCCAACTTCATTTTTTCTGTGTTTGTGTGTCTGTCATTTCTTTAGTGTCTACTGTTTTCTGTATTCCTTCACTGCTCTCATAAGGACAGGTAACCAACAACACAGAATTTAAACCATATTAAATTTAAACATGAATGTAGCCCACTTAATTTTTTCATTTGTTTATATTGTATTCATTTAAGTTATACAACTTACTTGAAATAGATACACATGGTGAAATAATTATTATTCCATAAATTAACATCTCCCTTACCTTTCATAAATACAGTTATCTGTAAGACCTAAAACATATTCCCTTAGGAAATTTCAGTATACATACAATATTGCTGACTATTGGCATTCCCTGGTCACCAACAGGACACTCCAGAGAGAAAAGAAGGAAGCCAAACTGCATATCCTCAACATACCCTCAGCTCTTCCATATCTAATCTCTGAGTCTCATCCCAAGCTCTAAAAATCCACTTGCTGTGATACTCTACTCGCACCTCAAGTACTATATTCAGGGGATTGCACAATTGTTCTTCTCTCAACTCAGTTCTTTATCCTAGAGTACTACTCAAGCAGGCACTGCCAGGGAACCCACAGGCCACTCTGACCAGAGAAGCAGAGAAGCAGGTAGACTAACTGTACATCTTTACTTTTCACCACACCCAATCATCCAGTCTCATCCCCTGCTCTGCAGGAGACTACTCACTGCAGCCTTCACCTCCTCTCTGTTCATTTTTGCAGTAGATCTCACAGATCTATTTACTCCAAAAATCCTTCGCCCACCCCCATTGGTTTATCAAAAGCCCACAATTCCAAATGACTTAAGCCTGGAAACATACAGTTCTCATCAATCAATCAATCAGTCAACCAACCAACCATTCAACCAATCAATCAGGTAAATAGCTTCAGGTCTTTACCTCTCGTTTCATTCCTCTAAGTCCAATCCCTCATTCTCATTGTTTTCAAATCTGCTGTAGCAAATCTGCTGTGACCTCTTCTCACTTTCTTCTCTCAATCCTAGGGGACTAAGAAGATCATTGTGGAACATCCTGACCTTCTTACTCCTATGGACACTTCAGTACCTCTGATAAGTTCATCCCCACACCTACTGGTCAGATAACAATACTTATAAACACATTTTAATTGGAACCTCCAGTGGCCACACTCATTAGAATGCCAGAATTTCCTATCAGGCAACACTGCCTAACACTCCCCTAAAAAGAGAGAACAACAAAAACAAAGAAAGCATCCACGCAGTAAAGACAAGACCAGATATTAAAACCTACAATTACAGTCTTCACAAACACAAATGCTTAGACTTCACAGTAAAACCACAATTAATAACATCCAGGGAAATATGTCTCTCTCAGAGGTCAACAACCTAACCACAGAAAGTCTTGAGTATTAAAAAAAATGTGAATGACTTGGTGATCTGTTTCAAAATATTTATTGATTCAAATAAAACTGTGTATTACTGTTCACCACAGACACACATTGTTCAGGAGTTCATCAAAACAAATATAATTGATTTTTATCTAACCACCCAAAGAATGAAGAACAGTGTCTGTTAATAAATGAAAAACTGGGAAACAGAAATTTTGCTTTGCCTGTATTGATATAGAGATGATACAAAGATTATATATATATATATATATATATATATATTATATATATAGTTTAAGCATTTATATTATTTTATTATTTTTTTACAATTTATTTATTTATATCGTGGTTGTAGCCCCCATCCTCATCTCCTCCCGATCCTGCTCTCCCTCTTCTCTCCTGTCCTCCTCCCCTAGTCCCCTGATAGGAGAAGTCTCCCTCCTCTACTGTCTGACCCTAGCCTATCAGGTCCCATCAGGACTGCCTGAATCCTCTTCCTCTGTGGGTTGGCTAGGTTACCCCACCAGGAAGAGTGATCAATGAGCAACCAACCAAGTTTATATCAGAGAGAGCTCTTGCTTTCCTATCTAGGAGACCCACATGGAGACTGAGTTGCCTTTAGGCTACATCTGAGCAAGGGGTATGAGTCCTCTCCACGTATGGTCCTTCATTGATGAGTCACTCCCTCAGGGCTCCTTGGCCAAGATTTTTTGGCTTTGTTGGTCTACTTGTCAAACTCTTGTTCCCTGAGGGTCCTTCTGAATAAGAATTAAGCATCCTCCCTAGGGTCCTACTTGTTGTTTAGCTTCTTTAGGCCTGTAAAGTTTAGTATACTTATCCCATATTATGTGGCTAACAGCCACTAATAAGTGAGTATATACCGTGAGTGTCTAAGAGATGATATATTTTAAAAGCAATGATTTTCAACTCATAATACTCTGATTCTCAAATAAATCTTTATATTAATTATATTTAAGTAAATTAACCAAAACATTCATAAAATGGTTAAGAAACTAGTTGAAAAGACTTAAAGAAACTCATTACTCTATTTCTAATGTGAATAGTTGGGTTTTTTATAATTTTTATTTTCTATATTAATCACAGGTTATTTAATTTGTATCCCAGCCGTAGCCCCCTCTCTTATTCCCTCCCAATCCCACCCTCCTTTCCTTATCTCCTCCCTGCCTCTTTCCAAGTCCACTGATAGGGAAGGTCCTCCTCCCCTTCCATTTGAACCTAGCTTATCAAGTATTTTCAGTACTGGCTGCAATGACCTCCTCTGTGGCTTAACAAGGCTGCTCCTCCCTCCGGGAGCTGAGGACAAAGAGCTAGCCATTGAGTTCACATCAGAAATAGTCCCTGTTCTCCTTACTAGGGTACACACTTGGATACTGAGCTACCATGGGCTATATCCAAGCAGGGGTTCTAGGTTATATACATACATGGTTCTTGGTTGGAGAATAAGTCTCAGAAAAGACCCCTTTACCCTGATATCTTTGTTCCTTGTGGAGCTCCTGCACTCTCCAGGTCATACTAACTTTTCCTTCTTACATATGATTCCCTGCACTCTGCCAAAGATTTGGTTATGAGTCTCACCATCTGCTTTCATACACTGCTAAGTAGAGTCTTCCAGGTGTCCTCTGTGATAGGCTCCTGTCCTGTTACTAGTTTTCTTCTACTTCCAATGTCCATCATATTTGTCTTTCTAAGTGAGGAGTGATCATCTTACCCCAGGTCCTCTTTCTGCCTTAGCTTTTTTAGGTGTACAGATTTTAGTATGTTTATCCTATCGTATAGGTCTAGTACCCACTTATAAGTGAGTATATACCCTGTGTATCTTTCTGCTCCTGGAATACCTCACTCAGGATGATCTTTTCTAGATCCCACCATTTGTCTGCAAATTTCATGATTTCCTTGTTTTTAATTGCTGAGTAGTATTCCATTGTGTAAAGTACCACAATTTCTGTATCCATTCCTCCATTGATGGACATCTGGGTTGTTTCCAAGTTCTGGCTATTACAAATAAAGGTGCTAAAAACATGGTTGAGCAAATATCCTTGTTGTGTACTTTCTCAAGTACTCAACAAGGACATTTATCTTTTGGATATATGCCTAGGAATGGTATAACTGGATCTTGAGGAAGCGCTATTCCTAGTTGTGTGAGAAAGCGCCAGATTTGTCTCCAAAGTTATTGTACCAGTTTACATTCCCACCAGCAAGGGAGGAGGATTCCCCTTTCTCCACAACCTCTCCAGCATGTGTTGTCACTTGAGTTTTTGATCTTGGTCATTCTGATGGGTGTAAGGTGAAATCTCAGGGTCTTTTTGATTTGCATCTTTCTGATGGCAAAGGATGTTGAGTATCTCTTTAAGTGTTTCTCTGCCATTCTATATACCTCTACAGAAAATTCTCTTTTTAGCTCTGTCTCCCATTTTTTAATTGGATTGCTTGATTTATTGCTTTTTAACTTCTTTAGTTCTTTATATATTCTGGATATCAGCCCTCTGTCAGATATAGGGTTGGTGAAGGTCTTTTTCTAGTCTGTAGGCTATCTTTTTGTTCTGATGACAGTGTCCTTTGCTTTACAAAAGCTTTTCAGTTTCATGAGGTTGCATTTATTGATTGTTGCTCTTAGAGCCTGTGTTGTTGGTATTCTGTTCAGGACGTAGTTGTCTCTTTTGCCAATGAGTTCTAGGCTCTTTCCCACTTTTTCTTCTAACAGATTTAGAGTATCTGGTTTTATGTTGAGGTCTTTGATCCACTGGGACTTTAGTTTTGTGCAGGGTGATAAATGTGGATCTATTTGCATTTTTCTGCATGTAGACATCCAGTTGCACCAGCACCATTTGTTGAAGATGCTGCATTTTTTTCCATTGAATGGTTTGACTTCTTTGTCAAAAATCAAGTATTCATAATTGTATAGGTTTATTTCTGGGTCTTCTCTTCAAGTAAAGGTAATATACAGCAAGGCTATAGCCAATATAAAACTCAATGGAGAGAAACTTAAATCAATCCCACTGAAATCAGGGACAAGACAAGGCTGCCCACTCTCTCCATATCTCTTCAACATAGTAATTGAAGTCCTAGCCAGAGCAATAAGACACCTAAAGGACATCAAGGGGATCCAAATCTGGAAGGAAGAGGTCAGTTTCACTATTTGCAGGTGATATGATAATATACATGAGTAACCTCAAAATTTCTACCAGGGAATTTCTTCAGCTGATAAACACCTTCAGCAAAGTGGCTGGATACAAAATTAACTCAAAAGAAATCTGAAGCCCTCCTGGATACCAAAGACAAAAGGCCGAGAAAGAAACAAGGGAATCAACACCCTTCACAATAGCCACTAATAACATAAAGTAACTTGGGGCTACTGTAACCAAGCAAGTGAAAGACCTGTTTGAAAAAAAAAATTCAAGTCTCTGAAGAAAGAAATTGAAGATGATATTAGAAGATGGAAAGACCTCCCATGTTCATAGATTAGTAGGATTAGCATAGTGAAAGTGGCCATCCTACCAAAAACAATTTACAGATTCAATGCAATTCCCATCAAAATACCAACACAATTCTTTACAGACCTTGAAAGAAAACTTCTGAACTTCATATGGAGAAATAAAAAATCCAGAATTTCCAAAACATTCCTATACAACAACAGATCATCTGGAGGTATCTCCATCCCTGATCTCAAGCTGTACTACAGATCAATAGTAATAAAAAATGCATGGTATTGGAATAGAAGCAGAAAGGTGAATAGTTATATTTGCACACTTCTCTTTAACTCATGTGTGCATATGTGTGTGTGTATATATATATATATATATATATATATATATACATGTTTCCTTTGTGTTAATATTTGTAATCAAATGATGATATGGTAAAATGAGTTTTCATGGTTTAACTCTAATTTATAGTATTGTATACTATGAATTATAAAGACAATATTCATTTAAATAAACAAGTAGATAAAAATTAAGCTTTATTAAAATTTTATTAATAAATAATAATTGCTTTCTACTTAGCATATTGAGCACTAAAGTGCAAAATAAAACAGTACTTGACTATTTTTTATTGCTTTACCACTTTACCTAATTTTTTTGCCGGATATTTTATACAAATTTGATGGTATGAAAAGTCCTTAAACCAGTAGTAATATCAAGCAAGAGTTGTTAACAACATTAATCATAGAATAGCATTCAGCAAACATTTCACATATATAATTATTAGTTCGATAACTGGATTTGGATACAGTAGAATAGATTAAGACCTGATACTGACAAGTATACAAATTGTTACCTAGCATGTGTGGAAAAATGCCTGATTTGTGCAAGAAAAAATGCATTTATATCAGGTACCTACCAATTAATTGTAAAGCCTCATTAACCATCATCTCAGCACATAGTGGTTAGGAATTATCAACGAGATTACATGCTTTTAGTCAGTTAGAAACACTTCATTTTCCTGATGTTTTATTAGTTCCTCAAATTCCACACAATCTCTTTAATGTTTTCTGAATGAGGATACTGAATTTGCTTGTCTTTGATGTCCTCATATTACACCAGGTACAGAACAACTGTATTCTCATATCTAATATACTCCACAATTTCTCATTCTGAAATTTTATCTTTGAACAAGTTATCTACAAAAGGGATGACTTGCTGACTGGAATATCAATTTTGTTTAAGCCTTGACTAAATGGTACAGCATGAATCTGACTGTTAAATTATTCATGGGAGCAGGGTGGAGATAGGAATATGTGTTTTCCTCCAACACAAGAAATAGATGTTTGAAGAACCAGATATCTACCTGGAAGAACACAACTCAATGGAGTTCGATTTTTGTTTTTTTGTTACTTTGTGAATTCTGTCAAGAGGTAAGCACTCCAATCGGTAGAAAGTAGATGACTTACAGCTGAGATAACCTCCCTGACACAATGGCTAGAAGTCCAGAGGGAGGAGTACTAAAAGAATTGGATCTAGAACAGAGGCATGCACACATTAAAATATAAACTTCTAAATCATATGGCACTAAACCAGTCTCAGGACAGCCATCAAGAATCTGCAAAACAATTACCAGAAGTGATGAGATTTAAAGGTAAGCTGAGGAACAACAAAGTGAGATTTGTACTCACTAGTATTTTGTTGTTAATTCTTTTAAAAAAATAATTCAATTCTCATATTTATTTATTACAAATTTATTCACTTTTGTATCCCTGCTACAGACCCCTCCCTTGTCTCCTAGTGCCACCCACTCTCTCTCTCTTCTCCCTCTATGCCCTTTCCTTATTCCTCTGATCAGGGAGGATCTCCTCCCTTCCATCTGACCTTAGATTATCAGGTCTCATCATGGCTGCATTGTCTTTAAAAGAAAACAAAAATGACAAAGAGTGGAGGAGAGTATAAGAGGTTTAGTGAACTTGCTGACAAAAATGAATCTATTCTGATGGCTGTGAGATAGAAAATCAGAGTCATTTTGATTTGCATTTCCCTGATGACCAAGGATGTTCAACATTTCTTTAACTGTTTCTCTACCATTCGATATTTCTCTTTTGAGAGCTTTCTGCTTAGCGCTGCACTCCATTTTTTAATTGGATTATTTGTTTTGTGGATGTCTAATTTCTTGAGTTCTTCTCGTGTTTCAGATTTCAGCCCAGCGTCAGATGTAGGGTTGGTGAAGATCTATTTCCAGGCTGTTCTGTCGACAGCGTCCTTTGCTTTACAGAAGCATTTTAGTTTCAAGAAACCCCATTTATTGATTGTTGGATCTTAGAGCCTAAGTTCTTAGAGTTCTGTTTAGGAAGTTGTCTCCTGTGCCAATGCATTCAAGGCTCTTCCCCACTTTTTTCTTTTAACAGATTTAGTGTGTCTGGTTTTGTATTGATGTTTCCACCTGGACTTTACTTTTGTGCATAGTGATAAATATGTAGGTATTTTTATTTTTTCTATATGTAGACATGCAGTTAGACCAGCACCATTTATTGAAGATGCAGTCTTTTTTCCATTGTATGGTTTTGGCATGCAATGAGATGCCCACCATCAGGTCAACAATCAGGTGCCCACAGGTATGAGGATTTATTTCTGGGTTATTGTTCAACTCCATTGATCCCCCAGTCTGTTCTATGCCAGTATCATGCTGTTTTTATTACTGTTGCTCTATGGTACAGCTTGAGACCAGGGATGTAGATACCTCCAGCATGCTATACCAGTCAGAACAGGTAAAAGATCAAAAACTCAAATGACAACTCATGCTAGAGAAGATGTTCTTCTTGTGCTAGAGAAGGACAAGAAAGGGGAACTCTCTTTCATTGGTGGTAGGAATATAAACTTGTACAGCCACTTTGAAAATCAACCTTGTGTTTTCTCAGAAAAATGGGAATAGTGCTACTTCAAGAACCAGCTATACCATTCATGGGCATATATCAGAAAGATGCTCAAGCATACAAGGACATTTGCTCATCTATGTTCATAACAGCTTTATTTGTAATAACCAGATGTCCCTCAACTGAAGAATGGATACAGAAATTGTGGTACATTTACACAATGTAATACTCCTCGGTTATTAAAACAAAAAGATCATGAAATTTGAAGGCAAAAGGATGGTACTAGAAAAGATCATCCTGAGTGAGGTAACCCAGAAGCAGAAATACACACATGGTATATACTCACTTATAAGTAGATATTAACCGTATAATATAGGATAAACATACTAAAATCTATAGTCCTAAAAAGATAAACAATAAGGAGGACCAAAGGGAAAATGTTTAAGTCTCATTAAGAGGGGCAAACAGATTAGACACAGAAAGCAGTTGAGAAAAGGCAACAGGATAGGAGTGTATCACAAATGCTCTATGAAAGACTCCACCTAAGCTGGGGATTAAAGCAGATGCAGAAACTCACAGCCAAACTTTGGACAGAGCACAGGGAGTCTTATGGAAGAAGAGAGATATAGAAGGATCTGAAGAGGACAAGATCCCCACAAGGAGACAAACAAAGCAAAAAAAGCTGGGCATAGGAAGGACTAATGCATTAAACAAAGTTCTTGCGTAGAGAGGATCAAGTCCCCCTGTTCAGATTTAGTCCGTAGACATCTCCTCTAGTAAGGGGAGAAGTGAAAGTCTCTGACATGAACTCAGTTGCTTGCTCCTTAGTAGCTTCTCCCTGGTAGGGTGACCTAGCCAGTCCACAGAGGAAGAAGATCCAGGCAGTTCTGACGGATGTGATAGGCTAGGGTCAGACAGAAGGACTTCCACTAACAGTTTTCTAGGGGAGAGGGATAGGGGAGGAAGAGGAAGAAAGAGTGGAACCAGGAGGTGATGAGGGAGGGGCATGCAACTCTGATACAATGTGAATAAATTGCAAATAATAATAATGATGATGATGATATAAAATGAATCTAAATCTTTAAATGAGGAATTAGAATTGAATATAAAAATTAGGGAAAAGGGAATTCATAAATTACTCATTGCTGTGATTTTCCTGAAATAAGAGCTGTAGACCCTCAGGCCTGGGGACCACGGTAGCTAGAAAGAGAAAGAAAGACTTTCCTGGTGTCTTCTTGGGTGCCTCTGTCACAGACACCTATGCCTGTGACAGAATGTCTCGATATATCAACCTCACTTTTATACATCTCTGGGATAATCCAATTATTTCTTAGTGTCAACATTAACATTTAATTTCTTCATTTCTTTTATCTTTTAGTTGTTATGCTGGGATGTTTGAGCTTGTACTTTCAGACAATTCAAGACATGAGTATCTACAAGAATACACTGTATAGTATGTGTTTCACAAGAGTTTGTATTTCCTGTAATTGATTCATATAAAATAAAGCATATCTTGAACATATATGTATTTACATTAATTTTCATTATCTGAATATGGATCTATTGGATGGATTTGGTTTTGGCACACAGTACTGAGTAAACTAATGTCTATGTCAATTCTGTTATGATTTATCTACTTCCCACATAGTGGCAGGGTCTTATGATTATTGATTAAAGCATTAGTTGAAGACAAATAACTTTGTGAGATTAATAAATATATACCCTTTTAATATTTTTATTCCTGAGAATTATCTAATTTTCAGCTGAAATCTTTACTAAAAAAAAAAATTAGTTGTCACTTTGAGTAAAAGCAAATATTTTTCTTATGTTTTTGGAAAGAGTGCTTGTAATTAGTATCAAGAATATGGGAACAAAGGTGCATAAGTTAAAATAAAAAGTAATAAGTATGATTTATTGAATGCCCTGTAAGTTTGATATCTTAACTAACTGAAAGCTGATGTAAATGAAAAATAAAACTGAAGATACATTTCATGTGAATGTTCATTTCACATACTATACACATACAAAGAGTTATCACAAAATTTATTAGAATTTAACTATGACTCATAAAGCAGTACAATAAAAAAGCACATATAATATACATGTGTCTGTATATCACACACTTACTCAAAACTAATCTAGAAGCTAAACCACATACATATTTGAAATATTATTTTCTCTTTCTGAGAATTTTAGGTGATTATTATATTATACGTCACCATGTAATTTTAAAATAACAAAATGTGTGCTTGTGAGATGGCTTGGCATGTAAGCTTTTGCAGAGAACATAAATTCTATTCCCAGCATACATGATAGACAGCTCCTGGGTGCTCCAGAACTGCCTGTAACTCCGGTTAAAATAAATCTAATCCCCTCATGTGACCTCTGTGGCCAGCTGCACTCACATGTGCACAAACTCATGTACAAACATAAGACAAAAGGGAAAAGTTATATATAATTTCAAATGGCATTGTTTTCAAAGAGGCAAGATATTACTTTAAAAGTTATTTTGTGGGCCCATCAGCAAAAAGTGTTACATTGACTTCTTGCTTTCCAATATGTATCCCCTTGATCTCCCTTAATTGTCTTATTGCTCTAGCAAGACCTTCAAGTACAATGTTAAAGAGGTATGGAGAGAGTGGGTAGCCTTGCCTTATCCCTCATTTCATTGGGATTGGTTTAAGTTTCTCTCCATTTTGTTTAATGTTGGCTATAGGCTTGCTGTACATTGTTTTTACTATGTTAAGGTATGTGCCTTTTATCTCTGATCTTTCCCAAACTTTAAACACAAATACGGTTTGAATTTTATCAAATACTTTTTTGGCATCTAAGGAGATGATCATATTTTTTTTTTCTTTCAGTTTGTTTATGTGGTGGATTGCATTGATGGATTTTTTTTATGTTGAACCACCCCTGCATATCTGGAATGAAGCCTATTTGGTCATGGTGGATGATATCTTTTTTTTTTTTTTTTCACTGAACAAGTAGATCACATTTAATTGAGGTTTTATCTGGTCTTACAGGAGTTCACCTTTCCCCAGTTCAGTAAAGAGATAACTGTTGAAGCCCCCATTGCTGCTTAATAGTAAAACTCTTAATTTTTCTTTTTTTTAATATTTTTTATTATTATTAATTACACTTCATTCATTTTGTACTCCCCCATAAACCCCTTCCTCCTCCCCTCCCGATCCCACCCTTCCTCCTCTTTCTGCATGCATGCCCGTCCCCAAGTCCACTGATAGGGGAGGTTCTCCTCTCCTTCTTTCTGATCTTAGACTATCAGTTCTCATCAGAAGTGGCTGCATTATCATCTTCTGTGGCCTGGTAAGGCTGCTCCCTCCTCAGGGGGAGGTGATCAAAGAGCAGGCCAATCAAATTATGTCAGAGGCAGTCCCTCTTCCCATTACTATGTAACCCACTTGGAAACTGAACTGCCATGGGCTACATCTGTGCAGGTGTTCTAGGTTATCTCCATGAATAGTCCTTGGTTGGAGTATGAGTCTCTGGGAAGTTCCCTGTGTTCAAATTTTCTTGTTCTGTTGCTCTCCTTGTAGAGTTCCTGTCCTCTCCAGCTCTTACTATTTCCCCCTTCTTACATAAAATTCCATTCACTCTGCCTGACAGTTGGCCATTAGGCTCAGCATCTGCTTTGATAGTCTGCATGGCAGAAGCTTTCAGAGGCCCTGTGTGGCAGGTTCCGAGGTTGTTTCCTGTTTTCTTCTGGCTTTCAGAGGCCCTCTGTAGCAGGTTCCTAGGTTGTTTCCTGTTTTCTTCTTCTTCTGATGTCCATCCTCTTTGCCTTTCAGGATGGGGATTGAGCATACATTTATACAATGGAGTATTACTCAGCAATGAAAAATAAGGAAATCATGAAATTTGTAGGTAAATGGTGGGACCTGGAAAGGATCATCCTGAGTGAGTCGTCCCAGAAGCAAAAAGACACACATGGTATATACTCACTCATATAAACATACAACATAGGATAAACCCACTAAATTCGGTACATCTAAACAAACTAAGCAAAAGAGTGGACCCTAACTAAAATGCTCAATCCCCATCCTGAAAGGTGGATGATATCTTTAATGTGTTCTTGGATTCCATTTCCAAATATTTTATTGAGTATTTTTGCATCAAGATTCATAAGAGAGATTAGTTTGAAGTTCTCTTTCTTTCTTATGTCTTTGTGAGGTTTAGGTGTCAAGGTGACTGTGGCCTCATAGAATGAATTTGGTAGTGTTCCTTCTGTTTCTATTTTGTGGAATATTTTGAAGAGAATTGGAGTTAGCTCTTCTTTGAAGGTCTGGTAGAATTCTGCACTGAAACCATATGGCCCTGGGCCCCTGGATGGGAGACTTTTGATGACAGTTTCTATTTCCTTAGGTGTTATAGAAATATTTAATTTATTTACCTGATCTTGATTCAGCTTTAGTAAATGTAAGCTATCTAGAAAATTGTCCATTTCATTTACATTTTCAAATTTTGTTACATATAGTCTTTTGAAGTATGACTTAATGATTCTTTGGATTTCCTCAATTTCTATTGTTTTGTCCCCCTTTTCCTTTCTGATTTTGTTTTAATCTTGAACATGTATACGATTGTTCCTACTTGCTATTTTTGTTATGTTGTTAACAATTTTACACACTTCATACTTAAGGAGTCTCAATATATTCACATATGTGTGGATTTAAAATAATATATTTACACGTTTTATGTGTATGTATGTATCTGTGTATGTATGCATGTGTGAGTTCATGCAATTGTACACTTGTAGAGATTAAGCAAAGTCCATCAGGGTTTATCCTGTTCTTCCAACCTCTGAGTTTGGAGAATCCAACTTTCATTAGATTTGACAGTAAGCACCTTTACCCACTGAGCCATATTACAAAGTCCTATTTGAGTTTTCTGAATGCACTAGCAAAAACTGAGATTAGAATAATAAGGGAGACTTAAACACAATTCTAGAAAATGTAAAAGGTAAAAATTCATTGAAAATATACTCAAGTCAAGTATGGAGAGAAAAATACATCATTACTTTATTGAGAAAGGGTATATCCCTACATATCACTGGCTGTCTTTGAACTCACTACATAGACCAGGTTGACCTTTAATTGACAGAAACTGTCTGCCTTTACTTCTGGAGTATTAGTATTAAAGATGTGTATGACCACACCCAGCCTTTGTATTAACTTTAGCCATTTCAAATTTCATAGTAAAAATATTATCTAAAACAAGGCATGTCCAGTTCCCCTCGCAGTAGAACGATTTTATAATGCATGCCTATAGAAGAAAGTGTCAGCATATGAAGCAAAACGCTGGTAGGAGTAGAAAGATAAAAATATAGAATACTTTTATATTTAGAGACTTCTAAAATATTGTCTTAGAGATAGAAAAAAATCAATCAGATTGAAATTGAGAGAGGGTACACTTGAAATCAAAGCTACCACCATGAGCTGGATATAATTGACATCTTTCAAAGGCAGGACATATGTTCTTCTCAAACCCACTCGAAACAACTATCAATATAACTTGCATGCTGAGCCATAAATATGCTTCACAGTATCTATAAGAAAAGGCACCATACAACATCTATTTTCAAGTTACGGTGGAGTTAAATTAGAAACCAATCACACAAAGAAAGCTGGAAATCTCAAAACACAATAAGAATATGAGATATACTTTAAAATAGTTTGAGGGTTAAAGAATAAATCTTAAAAGAAAATAATCTCTGAACTGAATTGAAGTGAAATTAAAATGCTCGGTCTGTGGATTGCAGCAAATGCCATGTTTAGAGAAGTAATTGTACTAAGCAACTTGTATATTATAGTGAAAACAAAATTAATTAAAATCAATAATCTAAACTTTCATAAAAAGCAATAGAAAAGCAAAGAAACATGACAACTTAAACAGAAATCAACAAATTTAAATCTTTAATTTTAATTTACCTAAATTGAAATTAAATAATCAGAATAAAGCACAATTCTTAAAAAATCACGAAGAAGCAGAAACAGTATAGTTCATGTGTGTTAGTTAACAAGAAAGGTTTTGGACATGATCCAATAGCTAAATGCTTGCTTGCCAATTGACAAATATGAGGACCAGAGTTCAAATACCCAGAATTCACATAAATTTCTAGAATCTGTGAAAGACTCAAAATAACTTTAGAGCTGGGAAAGTAAAAAGAAAGATTTTCCTAAGCAACTCATATACACATATTTTTAGTGTCAAGGAACTGTGGGTAAAATCAAGCAATTCTGCATGAATGAATAAGGTTTGAAGACCTGATTGTTAAAGACAGCACACATTTTAGACACCGTACTTGGCTAAATTGAGTTGTAATTGATTTAGAAGCATCCTCCATGAGGCCTGGATCTCATAGTATCTAAAACCACATGAAACCTGACTGGGGAACAGTCATTAGACCTGTCCATCTCTAAAGTCAATGAATCACAATGACCAGCTCACCATGACATTCTCAATAATGAAATAGTGGGACCATATCATGTAGGTAAATAAAAGTATCTAACTGCACTTAAGGTCAATTGCATTGGATTAAATATATGTATGATACTATAAGCCTAGCCAAATATTTATGATTGCTAATGTCATGGATCCTAGAGCAAAACCTATGTACTACTGATATCTAACTAAAGCAGAATAAATTCTACCTATATTCTAAATATTTATTGTTATATTCATAGATAAATGTAACTCTTCTTCTCAAAGAAGCATCCTTATTGAGCAGTTGGAAATCTTTAACTGGTCAAAATTAACAGAACAATGACTATGGGTTTGATACAAACCCCAATTGATACATCTACCACACACCTCCTCTACACCTAAGTCTCAGAGAACACAACACAAAACAGGGGGTAAGATTACGAGAGGCGGAAAACAAGGATATCTGCTGTGAGATAGAGTTTTCTTCACATGACATGGAAGCTTAAAACTGCAAAATGATAACAGCAGTTGTTATGATTATGGATGTGAGAGGTCTCACAAGGCTCCACTCGTAGAAGAACTCAGGTTAATTAATGCCTGCTGAAAAGGAGAATCAGTTTTCATTAAAGAGGAATCTTTAAGAAATTATGAAATCCAGAGTAGTCAGTCTTAGACATATAGACATACCAACAAGGAACGTCAAATGGATTCCACAGCTCATATATATAACTTGAGCATGTAGCAGACACAGAAAAAGTTGGCACAGATAGGAAGAGAGATAGAAATGCTGTGATTACAATATCAATGTATTTTCATTTTTCTGCATGTAGACATCCAGTTGGTCCAGCACCATTTGTTGAAGATGCTGTCTTTTTTCCATTGAATGGATTTGGCTTCTTTCTCAAATATTGAGTATTCATAGGTGTGTGGGTTTATTTCTGGGTCTTCTATGCGATTCCATTGATCCTCCTTTCTGTTTCTATGCCAATACCATGCAGTTTTTATTACTGTTGCCCTGTAGTACAGCTTGAGATCGGGAATGGAGATACCTCCAGATGATCTGTTGTTGTACAGGATCGTTTTGGAGATTCTGGGTGTTTTGTTTCTCCATATGAAGCTGAGAATCTTTTTTTCAAGGTCTGTAAAGAATTGAGTAGGTATTTTGATGGGAATTGCATTGAATCTGTAGATTGCTTTTGGCAGGATGGCCATTTTCACAATGTTAATCCTACCAATCCATGAGCACGGGAGATCTTTCCATCTTCTGAGATCTTCTTCAATTTCTTTCTTCAAAGATTTGAAGTTTTTCTCAAACAGGTCTTTCACTTGCTTGGTTAGTGTCACCCCAAGGTACTTTATGTTATTAGTGGCTATTGTGAAGGGTGTTGTTTCCCTAATTTCTTTCTCAGCCTTTTTGTCTTTGGTATACAAGAGGGCTTCTGATTTTTTTGAGTTGATTTTGTATCCTGCCACTTTGCTGAAGGTGTTTATCAGCTGAAGAAGTTCTCTGGTTGAATCTTTGGGGTCGCTCATGTATACTATCATATCATCTGCAAATAGTGACACTTTGACCTCTTCCTTTCCGATTTGTATCCCCTTGATCTCCTTTAGTTGTCTTATTGCTCTGGCTAGGACTTCAAGTACAATGTTAAAGAGATATGGAGAGAGTGGGCAGCCTTGTCTTGTCCCTGATTTCAGTGGGATTGATTTAAGTTTCTCTCCATTGAGTTTGATGTTGGCTATAGGCTTGCTGTATATTGCCTTTACTATCAAGGACCTCAACATAAAACCAGATGCTCTAAATCAGTTGGAAAAAAAAGTGGGAAACAGCCTAGAACTCATTGGCAAAGGAGACAACTACGTCCTGAACAGAATACCAACAACACAGGCTCTAAGAGCAACAATCAATAAATGGGACCTCATGAAACTGAAAAGCTTCTGTAAAGCAAAAGACACTGTCATCAAAACAAATAGACAGCCTACAGATTGGGAAAGAATCTTCACCAACCCTTTATCTGACAGAGGGCTAATATCCAGTATATATAAAGAACTAAAGAAGCAGAAAAGCAACAAACCAAGTAATCCACTTAAAAAATGGGGAACAGAGCTAAACAGAGAATTCTCGAAAGAGGAACATCGAATGGCAGAGAAACACTTAAAGAAATGCTCAACCTCATTAGCCATTAGGGAAATGCAAATCAAAACGACCCTGAGATTTCACCTTACACCCATCAGAATGGCCAAGATGAAAAACTCAAGTGATAGCACATGCTGGAGAGGTTGTGGAGAAAGGGAACCCTCCTCCATTGCTGGTGGGAATGTAAACTGGTTCAACCACTTTGGAAGTCAATCTGGTGCTTTCTCAGACAACTAGGAGTAGTGCTACCTCAAGACCCAGCTATACCACTCCTAGGTATATACCCAAAATTTACTCAAGTACACAACAAGGACATTTGTTCAACCATGTTCGTAGCAGCTTTATTTGTAATAGCCAGAACTTGGAAACAACCCAGATGTCCATCAACGGAGGAATGGATACAGAAATTGTGGTATTTTTACACAATGGAATACTACTCAACAATCAAAAAGGAGGAAATCATGAAATTTGCAGGCAAGTGGTGGGATCTAGAAAAGATCATTCTGAGTGAAGTATCCCAGAAGGAGAAAGACAAACTTGGTATATACTCGCTTATATAGACCTACAAGATATGATAAACATAATGAAATCTACACACCTAAAGAAGATAATCAAGAAAGTGGACACAGGCGAAGGTGATTAATCCTCATTTAGAAAGACAAATGGGATGTGCATTGAACTTATGACAGGAGTCTACCACAAAAGGCATCTGAAAGACTCTACCTAGCAGTGTTTCAAAGCAGACACTAAGACTCATAACCAAACCCTCGGCAGAGTGCAGGGAATCATATGAAAGAAGGGAAGTTAGTATGATATGGAAAGGATAGGAGCTCTACAAGGACCAAACATATCTGGGCACAGGGTCTTTTCTGACACTGACACTCAACCAAGGACCATCTATGGATATAACCTAGAACTTCTGCTCGGATGTGGCCCGTGGTAGCTCAGTAACCAAGTAGTTTTCCAACATAAGGGGAACACGGACTATTTCTAACAGGATCTCAAGGGCAGGCTGTTGAGGAGCCCCCCCGGGAAGGAGCAGTCTGTTAGGCCACAGAGGAGGACTTTGCAGCCAGCCCTGAAGATACCTGATGAAACAGGGTCAGATGAAAGGGGAGGAGGTCCTCCCCTATCAGTGGACTTGGAAAGGGGCAGGGAGGAGACCAGGGAGAGAGTGTGGGGTTGGGGAGGGAATGAGGGAGCGGGATACAGCTGGGACACAGAGTTAACAAAATGTAACTAAAAAGAAAAAAATAATAAAAAGAAAAAAAGGAAAAAAAAGGAAAAAAAACAATATCAATGTAGTAAATTCTCAAAAACTAACAAAAATAATTTAAAAATAAAAATGCCCCCTTGTAAAAATTAAAGTGATAGAATAAAATTTCCATGTCAATGCCATACCTCTACACACAAGCATATACATCAACATACACAAAATCAAAAAATAATAAGTAGTAGCAATGAAGGCAAGAGTTAATAACCTAAGGGATGAGTTAAACCAACAATGTCACTTGATACCTTGAGACACAGAGAACCCATGAGATTTCTACCCTAGGTTAAACCACCATTCAAAATGGATGGGGAAAATTTTATTGCTCCAATGAAGCAGATACGTATAGAATTATTTCCATTTATATCTATTTGTTCTCTTCAGATTTCAATATTTGGAAGAACAACCTGCCTTTCTTATTGCAGTAGCTCAAATGTTACTCTCCTGTAGTTATATGTGAGCAATAACTATCATAAATGATGATAAAAAAAATCTGGATTTTTGGCTTGTAAAGCCAAATACTTTTCACAAATTAGATTAAATAAAAAACAACAAACAGTACAATAAAATGGGTAGATTAGACCGCTCTCTATTAAAGAAGTTACGTTTAGTAATGGAAAATCTTCCAATGTGACCAACCACCATCATAAAAGATACCCTGCACAGTTTTTCTTTTAATATTTTTATAGTGTTACTTTAAAACTTAACTTCTCCCCTGGTTTCCTAATCCCATAAAACAGACACTATCTAGATCTAAATATTTGCTATTTCTGGAAATGTACAGATGCGTAGTCATAAAATGTATTTGGACATAAAGAAACGCTAAATATAATTGTGAAATATCCTTTTTCTTATGTTAATCAGGAGTTCTTACATATTCTTACATATTCTGGAAAAATACTGCAAGGGGGTAGAACAGGTTGTTCCTAAAGCCAGAGAAGAGACTCTTGAATTCTTCCTGCATTTGAGTAGTTTTACATAAGGCTGCTGTCATTAATACCATACATGTGTTACATACACACACACACACACACACACACATATATATATGTGTGTGTGTGTGTGTGTGTGTGTTATTTATCATGAGTAACTATTTAAAAAGTATTGACTCTGTCACATGTTTATATTTAAATACATACAGAATTTTCAAATGGTTTACCTACTAATAAAAGTGAGTCTTTGGGGCTAGAGACCTGCCTCATCAATTATGAGCACTGGCTGTCTTTCCTGAGTATCTGTGTTTGATTTTCATAACTAACATGGGAGATCACAACCTTCCATAACTCCAGTTCCAGGAGAGCCAATGCTCTCTTTTGGTTTCTACATGGATTAGGTGCTTGAATGGTACATAGAATTACATGCAAGAAAACATCCAAACACTTAAAAATAAGTCTGGAAACAGAAAAGATGTTCTTAGGTCAAAGGAAAGGGACCAGTGGAAGAGAATGGAGGGGAGAGGATAAACACGACACGAATGAGATCATATATGACAGGAATGCATGAGAGGGCTCAAGGCAATACGTTAGGTGAACAATAAATTTATGCTGATAAGTTCATAAATGTCAAATAGACAGTAAATAGCTGAAGCTTGTAAAAGCAGGAAGACTGGGAGTATTAGAAAGTGTTAAGATCTCAATGTGCAACATCCTCCACATGCTGTTGCATCTGAGTCCCTGGTGCCCAGCTGATGGAAGGGGATCATCAAACATTCTGGCTCTAACTTTTGGCTCTAAAATGGCCGAGGCCACACCTGCCTACGCTTCCTGTTTCTGGGTCTCTGTCATAAAGTGGAGCTACCTCAAGCTCATGCTATCACGCCATGTGCTACCCACCAAACAAAAATGAATCTTTTCTCCCTTAAGTTGCTTTTATCAGAGCTATGATTAGAGTAATGGGGAAAGTAATGAACACAGAGAGGAAAGGAAAGGGAGATGATCAAAGAATTGACATCAGAAGGTGAGACAAAATTCTCATTCAATAGTCACAGCATAAAATAGTTGAGTGGGTGAAAGTTTGCTTTTTGTGGGAGATACTTATGTATTTTTCATATTTATGTGAGAGAAGACTGGAATTTCATATATCAACACTCAGTGCGATACTGTGTTTCTTGTTCCTCCTGTTTCAGGTTTAATCTTTATGGGGGTTAATAAGTTTCAGTGAGTGAGTCTGAACTCTGATAAGTTAATTTCTGTAATGAAGGGTGAATCTGCTTCAACCAAATGAGATAGAGGAACATGTTTAATAAAGAAAAATTAGGTCTTTGACCTCAAAATTTTACATTTAGTCTTTTTAAACATTCTATTCACTGTTGTCCTTTAACCTCTGGGTCTGGAATTTGAGAATCGAAATTCTAATTCTGACCCTATTCAGTTAGCATAAGAGCTTATGATCCAGTTAAGTGCAGCCTGCTGGCAAAAGGATAAAGTTACCAAATGATTAAAAGAAGAATAAGTTAGATGCCTTTTACATCGGAAATCATTCATGCTATTGTAACTTATTCTTGAATTTAAAACCAAATACTAAAAGCACTATTTAAACCAGTCATTTGGATTTAGATATGCCTTGTGTTCCTATTATTCACTATTGTAAATAAAGTAATACTTAACACCATTGTTTTGTTGTGCTCAAAATCATCTAGCAAAATTGTAGTTTACTGTGACAATAACATTCACAAAGAGACAAAATGACAAAATATACTCTTCATCACTTATTTACTGTAGAGCCATACATCTTCTGACTTTTTAAGTGCTTTTCAGTTTCATAATGCATTTTATGTAACAGAGCTCCCTCTTTGAACAATCTGTAGGTAGCAATGTGATGTCCTAGACAGCCTCATCACTATGATGCCTAAAGCCTATTACATCCCAAGGCTCCAAATTCAGTTTTTGAAATACCTGAAAATTCCCCCGTTATTTTATTCCTGTTCTCAAGAATACTACTTGATTGATTCCTATTTGAAAAATCTTCAGCTTTATGTCAAGCACGAAGAAAGATCTTTTTATATTAATGATTAATATAAATATCATACAAGAAAAAATACTGTCTGTGGTGAGACAGCTACCTTGAGAGTTTGAGAAAGACTAAGTTGGACAACTGAGAATTAAAAGGGGAAATGTTTTGAATTATGTTTCATTTTTCCTTCTTTTAGAGATTAAATATTGAACCTGTAAGCAATGAAACTTTCCCTGTGGACATTTGTTTGTTTGATTACCTTCTTTGTTCTCTTCTTAAAATACTTTAGATATCAGACAAATTTATTTCTTGTAAACAATACACTTTTGGGTAACTGTTAGAGAAGGAATCTTGTTTGTGTCAGTTATAACTCAACTTACTAAAGGTGTTCAGTGTAAAAAAGAAAAACACAACTCAATTGTTTCTTGTAAGTATGATTTCTTCCTATATTCTTGAAAAAAATGAATGCTAGTGTAAATGTTACATATAATTTTGTTTATTATTAAATTTACTTATTTGTTCATTTTACATCCTAATCACAGACCTCTCCCTCTGTGAATGTGAATATTGAGATATATGGTTCATTAGGCATCTACCTGTGGAGATGCCTAATGACCTCTGCCGGCCTATAGAAATTCAGGGAAGAAATATCTGCCTAAAAGGAAGCAGTAAAATGCCTTGGTCACAAAAATAAGTTTTAAAATGAATTTGTTCATGACTGAGGCTGAGGTATAGAGAAATAGTTAATGTGTAATGAAACCAAGCAGGGCCTACATTTTGTTGGTAATGCTGGAGATATTTTAATAAATCCATTTGTCAATGTATATACAAGCTTTTTATTGAATCAAGTGATAATTTCTATTCAATATTCACAGTTCATAAAACCTCCTTTGAGTATCTTTTCACTTTTCTGAGCATAGCATAAAGAATTCAGTACATACGTAGTTTTTGTTAACCAGGGTATAAAGTATACATAAGTAATCATGGATAAACATATGTCAGTGTTGAACTGTACCTATATTGCCTGATGAAATTTCTGAGGCACTAGTTAGTTTAATTATGGTATTTTAAAAACAAAGCTTTAGCTTGTGAAGTAGAGTTGCATTTAAAAATAAAAGCAAATATTTTAAAGAGGCATTTGTAAACTTGTATTCCTGAATCAGCAAATAGGAAGCAATATCAATAAGTAGATTATTGCCCCAGTTAATGGCCTTTATTATCCTTGTTGAGCAGGATTGCATCACATTGCTTCTTAATGTCTACTCACATGTAATTGTAATGTAATTGTAATCTAAAATCCATAGTGAAAGCAATTTTCAGTATTTATCATAGTGTGTTTATAATTTAATGGATTATTCTTTTTTTGCTTGGATATTTAATATAGTAGATTTGGAATAAAGCTCTGCAGGCATTCCGTATAATTATGATATTATCCAAGGAACAATTAGTATTTTACTACAATATCTCAATGGGATATTTGCTGAGTATACAAATTCAAAACCACAATAGTGAGCCTTGAGAGTTAGTGGACAACTAATACGCTGAAGTCAGCACTTGTACATTATGTATGTTTCAGGGTCTGTGTGTGATGGGATTGTGTAAAAGCTTTTATTTCTGTTTTTGAGGGTTTTACATAATAACATCATTTTCTCCTTCTTTCCTATCTCCAGTTTTTAATCTCTTACTCATTGCCTCTTTTTAAATATATATATATATATATATATATATATATATATATATATATATGTGTGTGTGTGTGTGTGTATGTTTATACATATATATGTATGTATATATGTGTATATAAATACAACAGCCTATGTAATGTTATTGGCATGTTTTCAGAGCTGAGCACCTGGTATTGGAGAGCAAATAGGTGTGCTTTCCCATGCAGTAGACTAAGTCCCATGCTCTAGGCATTCCTCAGTTGTATGTAATCCTTTGTTGAGGACTGAGGAATCCTGAGCTCCCTTCCCCATTCTTCTTCTGGTCCACATTAGAAAGCGTATTGCTTATGTCCTTGTTCAGCTTGTCTTTAGACACTCATGGTCTGAGAATTTATGGTGTAACTATTAATACTCCTAACAAATAAACTCTCATAGCTCCTCCGTCCTATGGTTCTTACAGTCTTTCTGCCTCCTTTTCAAGGTCCCTCCTGAGCCTTAGCTGCAAGAGCTGTATTGTTGAAGTACCTATTGGGACAATATTTTGATTGTTTGTGTTTTTTTTTTCTGTAATAATCTACATAGATTGCATACATAGAGAATTTTCTTTGAAGAAGGCTGAGAACTACAATTATTTTTGTGTATGAGAACAAATATTAAAAGATAGTTCGGGATTATGAAGATTTAATTGGATATTTTTCTCTAAGATCAGTGTTCACTAGCCCTGAGTAGTTGGCTAGATTTCTAGCACCAGGCTTGATTTCCCTATTATTGAGTGGGTTTTAGGTCCAGTTAAATAGTTGCTGATTACCACCAAGGTTTGCACACCATCAAGGTTTGTTATGGCTATTGTTTCATGCTGGTCATTGATAAGGTTCATAGGTGTCAAAGCATGGTGGGAATGATGGTTGAGTCCCTTCTTTGGAAGCTTGCAAGGAAGCTTCTGGTATGGTTTATCAGTCCTCATTGAGCGGGCATTCAAGCCACTTCAAGCTCAAGAATCTTTGTGCTGTGCCTGACATTTCACAAGTGTTTCTATGAGGGAAAAATAAGTATCTAAGTATTGAATGAGTTGAACGCATGATGGCTCCAGTGAGAGAGGGAGAGAAAAGAGATGTGTGTGTGTGTGTGTGTGTGTGTGTTGTTTGTTTGTTTTGTTATTTATTTATTTATTTATTTATTCTTTTTACAGCCTTGTCATAGCTCCTTCCCTTCTCACCTCCCTTCGTTTCCCCTATGGCCCATCACTGACTCCTCAGAGAAGGGGAGCCCCACCTACTCACCTACCCCAGCTGATCAAGTTGCATCAGGACTGAACACATCCTCTTCCTCTGGTAAGGAAGGAACTCCAGGGAAAGGTAATGAAAAAGCAGGCAACAGAGTCCATGTCAGAGACAGCCCCCATTCCCCTTACTAGGAAACGCTTATGAAAACAGAACTACCCATCAGTTACATCTGTGTAGGGGGCCTAGGTCCAGTCCACGCATGGTCCTTGGTTGGTGCTTCAGTCTCCACATTCCCCCAACCCCTTACTCCAGCCCCACTTTAGAGGGCTCTGTTAGTCCTCCTGTGGAACTCCTGTCCTCTCTGGATCCTCCTATCCTTCCCCCTCACTCTTCCATGAGACTCTCTGCACTCCACCCAATGTTTGGTTGTTTTGATCAGGTGCTGGGTGGAGCCACTCAAAGGGCAGTTATGCTTAGTACCTGTCTGCAAGCATGGCAGAGTACTGTTAATCGTGTCAAGGGCTGGCTGTCTCGCCTGGGTTAGTCTCGGGTTGTTCCAGTCATTGGTTGTACATTCCTTCAATCGCTGCTTTATTTTTATCCCTGCCCACCTTGTAGGATGGGTAAATTTTGGGTCAGTGTATGTTTAAGAGTTTGTTTATTTTTATAAATGAATTGCAACAGTGCCAGAAGAAACTGAATTTTCTTTGTTTATAGTTTGCTTTGGGGAATATTCAGTCTCAAAACAGAATCAGATATTTATTTTTTAAACTAATATTATGTATGTATGCAAAATTATATTAAATATTTTATTCATTGAAAATAAATGTGAAGCTCATCACATAATCAAATGTACATTTACACTTTCTGTGGTTATGCAAGACTGGTAGTTCTTTACCTTCCTGATCGCTGATAGGTTGATTAGTGAAACACAGGGTGCTGTAGATTTTTGTGGCTTCGTGCTCTTTTAAAAAAATATTTATTATTATTTATAATATATTCATCTTGTTCCCAGTTGAAGCCCCCTCTCTCATCTTCTCCTGGTCCTACCCACCCTCCTTCCTCTTCTATCCCTCTTCCCTTGTCCACTGATAGGGAAAGTCTTCCTACTCTACTGTCCAACCCTAAACTGTCAGGCCCCATCAGGACTGGTAGTTCCTCCTCCTCTGTAGGCTGTCACCCCATCAGGGCGAAGTGATCAAATAACAGGTAACCGAGTTCATGTAAGAAACTGTCTCTTCTCCCCTTACTAGGGCACCCACCTGGAGACTAAGGTGTCTATGGGCTATGTCTGAGCAGGGGGTTTGGGTCTTCTCTATGAATGGTCTTTGGTAGATGCATCAGTATCTGCAGTTCCCCCTTCCCCATGGGCCATGGTTTTTGCTTTTTTTTTTTTGGCTGTGTTGGTCTTCTTGTGTGGTTCCTGTCCCCTCCAGGTCCTTTTATATTCCCCTTCTTCTATAAGACTTCCAGCATTCTGTCCAAAGTTTGGCTGTGAATCCTGCATCTGCTTCCATCATCTTCCCTGGGTACTACTTATCTTTTACCCTGTTTAGGTCTGTGCATTTTATTATGTTTATCCTACAATATATGGCTAATATCCACTTACAAGTGATACATATCTCTTGCTTTTGAGATACTTCACTCAGGGTGATTTTTTTAGTTCCATCCACTTGCCTGTGAATATCATGATCTCCTTGTTTTTAATAGCTGAGTAGTATTCCATTGTGTAAATGTACCACAATTTCTGTATCCTGTCTTTAGTTGAGGGACATTTAGGTTGTTTCCAGATTCTGGCTACTATGAATAAAGTTGCTATGAACATAGTTGAGAAAATGTCCTTGTTGTATAGTTGAGCATCTTTCAGATATATACCCAGGAGAGGTATAGCTGGGTCTTGAGGTAGAACTATTCCCAGTTTTCTGAGAAAGCACCAGGTTGATTTCCAAAGTAAGTGCACAAATTTACATTCCAACCAGTAATGGAGAAGGGTTCCCCTTTCTTCACTTCCTTTTCCAGCATGTGTTCTCACTTTAGCTTATGATATTAATAATTCTGATGATTAGGAGATGGAATCTCAGTCATTTTGTTTTGCATCTCTCTGATGTCTAAGGCTGTTGAACATTTTTAAAATGTTTCTCCACAATTTGATATTCCTCTGTTGAGAATTATCTGTTTAGCTCTGTACCCCAGTTTCTAATTGGGTTATTTCGTTTGTTGATGCTTAATTTCTTTAGTTTTTAAAAATACATTTTGAATATTAGCCATCTTTGAGATATAGGGTTGGTGAGGATCATTTCCCAGTCTGTAGGCTATTGTTTTGTTCTGTTGACCATGTCCATTGCTTTGTAGATGCTTTTCAGGTTCAGGAGGTACCATTTATTGATTATTGTTCTTAGAGGCTGAGCTGTTGGTGTTTTGTCCAGAAAGTTGTCTCCTGTGCCAATGACATAAAAATCTCAGGATGGCTAAAACAATCTTGGACCAAAAAATAACTTCCTGAGTTATGTTCATTCCTGACTTTATGCTATACTACACAGCTATGAAACTGCATGGTACTGGCACAAAAACAGAGGTACTGATATCTGAAATCAAATTGAAAACCCAGCTAAAAATTCACATACCTATGAGCACATGACTTTCTATATATATTTTAAAAAAAAATCCAAAAAAATCACAATGGAAAAAACACCTTCAACAAATCCTGTTCTATCTGTATGACTGCACATAGTAGGATGGAAATAAATACATATTTGTCACTTGTCACAAAAGTCAAGTCCAAGTGGATCAAAGAAAGACCTCAATGTAAATCCATACATACAGAACCCAATCAAAAAGAAATTAGGGAGAGCCTTGAACTCATTGGCACAGAAGACAACTTGCTGAACACCAATAAGACAGGCACTAAGATCAACAATTAATATACGGAATTTCATGAAACTGGAAAGCTTCTCTAAGGAAAAGGACACCATCAGTAGAACAGAATTGCAGCCTACAAAACGGGAAAGAGTTTCATCACCAACAGGAGAATAATGTCCACAGAATTAACTAAGCGAGACCCATAGGGGCTCATAGACACTGAAGAGGCAATCATGAACCTGCATGGTTCCATGCTAGATCCTCGGCATATATGTTATGGGTATTAGCCTGGTGTTTTGTTAGATTCCTAGCAGTGATAGTATAAATGCCTCTGAGGCTGAAATTTGCTCTTGGAACCCTTTACCTGCTACTGGGTTGCCTCAGCCAGGACTGATAGGAAGGTATATATGCCTGATCTTATGGTAACTTGTTATGCTCTTTTGGGTTAATACCCTTGGGAGGCCTGCTTTTTACTGAAGTAAAACCAAGGAGGAGTACATCTCGGGGAGAGAGTATGTGGGAACATGGAACTGGAGGAGAGAAGGGAGAGAAAACTGTTGTATTGTATGAGATGTACTGTATGAGAGAAAATAAATAAATAACAAATAAATAAATAGTTAAAAAATAACATCCCAATGACTATGTTTCATTTTGGCCTAAATAAAATAACTAGATAGAATATATGAACTAGTAAACATTTCACGATAAAGAGCATCACAAAAGTTACAGATAATTCTTTAAATGGAAAGATAAAACTCAGACCTGATATTGTGTTGGTCAATATGAAAATGGAGTTTTTAGGGCATAAAACAGAGGGAAGGTAACATGAAGGCCTATAGAACTCCTGATTTAAAGATAAAAGAAAATTTAAAGACAAGGCAATGAATATTCATTAAAGAACCTAAATAAGAGGGCATTGAATTAAATCAGCACTCTGGAGTTCTGCAAAAGGCCCACTTGTTGTGAAAATAACAAATACACAGCCTTTAGGAGAGTGACTACAAAACATAATCTTACTTTGAAACCAGAAATGTTTTCTCAGCAGGTCTGAAAACTTATGCACAGCAAATTCCTGAGGCAGAAACTTAACAGCAGTTCTGTCCATAATTGCTAAGAAGATAAACAAACAAAGACTTCTTACAAACTAATTAAGAAAAAAATATTGCGTCATACATATTTGAAATTATAGATCATTTAAACTTAAAAAAAAAAACAACGAGCTATGAAGACCTAAAACAACAACAATAAAAACCCAAAATTCATGCTGCTAAGTGAACAAAGCCATTTCTGAAAGTCTAACATTTTAAGGGTCCTGATGATAAGACATTTTGAAAAATAGTAACTATTGAGATAAGATGATCACATACATTAGAGAGAGATATAAAGAGACGATTGGTGAAGGACATGAGGTTTCAAGAGAGAGAGAGTACCATTTGATGTGATACTATGAATGTCAACCATGATATTATACATTTTTCAAGCTCATAGAACTTTATAGCTAAAGATTTAATTTTAATATATGCAAATAAAAGTAATTACCTAGGTAGTAAGAGAGCCCCAGAAAGAATCGAGGTGCACAGATTGACATAAACTCTATTTTGAGCCAATCTTTATAAAAGAGATGGAGCGCAATAATATCAAATTGAGGTAATTTGTAAGTTAGTTAATCTTGATGATAGAATGCAAGACAGACCTTTTTATAAGTATGTGTCATAATTAAACTGTTCCCTACAAAACAAAACATGTGCTAAAAATTCTGAGACCACTATACATGTACAATGGAAACAAAGCATTATGCAAATGGGTACCAGATGGTGAGAAACTATTTGGTCCCAGTTGGAGTGGGAATCTAAAAATTAATGGGTGAAGTATAGAATGACCCACATGGGTATTGGTTAGAGACAGAGATATAATAAAATTTACCTTCAGCTTAGTATAGACACACAGTGTTATATGTGCACATATTTAAGTCAGTTCTCATGTATGTGTATACGTGCTATGCCAGCTGTCCAGCTTTAAGAGATATGGAACTCCAGCAGCAAAATTCACACCCAGTACTCAGATGATGGTTTTGAATAACTTCTGCCAGTGAAAGGAACCTCAGCTCTCTTGAGAGCTGTGGCAGTTAATGTACAAGATCAGTCAGGATCTTACTCTATCGTCTTCAAAAATAGCTTCAGGAAAAGAAGACCTCCCCTATCAGTGGACTTGGGGAGGGACATGCATGCAGATGGTGGAGGGAATGATGGATTGCGAATGGAGGAGGGAGGGAACCACAGGGGGGATACAAAGTGAATAAAGTGTAATTAATAAAGAATTAAAAAGGGCGGAACAAGATGGCGGCGGCTAGTGTGCACCTTAGCTGAAGGGCAAAGGACCTGCAACGCCGAAACTGCTGAATGAAGGGGCTGATGAATCCTCAACAGAGTTATCTAGACTTCCAGGAAGACAGAGACTAACTATGAACTGAATGTATCTAGAATACAGTCATGGCAGACTCCACCAGGAGGAGACACCCTGCGAGGTGATCCTTAGGCACTTCCCCATATCCAACTCCCTACTCCCTCTTTGGAGGAGGCGGCCAGCAGAACCCACCAGAGGCCACACTGTCTGTATCATAGCCCCAGTGAGAGCTGCAGCTTCCACTAAAAAACCCCTGAGATCTGGGGCTGAGAAAAACCAGTCCTTTCTGGCACTCCCCCAAAAAAGCTGCCATAATCCTGCCCTGGCAGAGCAGAAGGATAGAGAGGCACACAACAGCAGCATGGTGCCTGAACCCCAGTGCTGCCTGCTGTTCCTAGCAAACAAACTTTAGCTTGGGACCTGGGACTGCGGTCATTCAACATGTCCTGACACTCTCCCAGGTCCAGTGCAATAAGGTCTAGAACCAAGTCTTAACAACAGCTGCCCCTGGCCCCTGGCAGAGAAACCCCAGCTGAGGATCAGGGACTGAGACTTCCCAATCCCTCTGGTACCCTCCTGAGAGTGCTGCCATAAGCTTGCCCTGGCGAGGGGAAGGTCAGAAAGGCAGCCTGCCACAGACCACAGCACCCCCTCTCCAGCTCACCCAGCAGCCCCTGGCAGAGAAACCCAAGTTCTGGATCTGAGGACACTCAACCCTACCTGGTACTCTCCTGGAACAGCCGACATATGCTCTAGCACCGGGCTGCTTCTGGCAGAGAGATCTGGGCCCGGGATCTGGGATTGAAGATACTCAAACCAACTCTTTCCTGTGCTACCCCGGGACCAGCCACCATAAGCCTTCCCTGGAGGAGGGGAAGGTCAGAGAGGCAGCACACAGGGCAGGAGGACACCGAGTCCTGCTGCTACAGTGTCACAGAGCTGACTGTTAGCCTACATCCGAATTTGCCCCAGCGGGATAAAATCGGAGAGTAGAGAGCAAGGGAAACCCCTGTGCAATCCAACTGGTCCTGCAAGGGAGTGAGTGTGCCATCTAAGGAGTGTTTGCCCCAGACTCAGGGCCTCTCTACACAAGCAACGAGACAAGAGATCCCTGCCACCCACACCCCTAGTGTGGACACCATAGGGATTCTTGGGGTAGTGACCCCAACACTGAAGCCTCTGACTTGCGGGACTACCAGTGAAATACAGGCAAACAATCCCTGGATCCCAAACAGAACTGCATACTAGTGGCCTGCAGGCCACTGCAATAGTCAGGGAATCCGCACATGTACACTGGATCTGCTAAAAGCGCATACGAACAGTGCCAGCGTCACATTCCTTACTTAGGTAAAACTGAAACCACAATGCACACTCCCAAACCAGTGAACCTCTCTCATCTTCCTGAATAAACAGTCCAGAAAACAGAAAGAGACAGTTTTAGCCTGAACTACAAACTCCAGTAGCAACAGTGAGGGTTATAGATAACCAGATAGCCAGAGACAGACATAAGAACACTCCCAACAAAAATCAGGCCATTATGGCTTCACCAGCAACCCCACAAATCAATGGACACTTCAATTCACTAAATACACAAGAAAACGACTTTTAAGCTATGTTTTTCCAGCTATTAGAGGCCCATAAAGACAAAATGAACAAAGCCTACAAAGAAATAGCCACAGAAATCGAGACAAAGAGGAAATAAAGAAAACTCTCAGAGAAATGACCACGAAAATTGAGGCAAACAAAGAGGAGATGAACAAAACTCTCAAAGAAATATAGGCAAATACAGCCAAACAAGTAGAGACACAATTAGCAATTTATAGAGAGGAAACAGACCAAAAAAAAAATAGAAGCCATCATGGAAAGACAAGAATTCACATACACACAGATGAAGGAAATGGTGTAAGACATGAAAACAGAATTAGAATCAATAAAGAAAACACAAATAGAGAAAAACCTGGAGCTGGAGAACATAGAAAAAAGATCAGGAACTACAAAGGTAAGCATCACTGTTGGTATAATGTTCTTTTAAAATGTATATGCCTTACCCTTGTTAATTCAAATGCTGATTTTCCCACCCCCAACTCTCTGATTTCAATCTGAATATTGCATTGTGATACTCACTATAAGCATCCTGTCTCAACTCTTCTGTAAACAGGACACAAATAAAGCAACTAGATACAATGTTGTGCAATGGGAGGAGCCAGAGGACAGGAAAGAGGGGAGAAGCTAGGGAACAGGAAAGGGTGGGAGGAGAAGGAGTAGGAGCGGGAGGAGAGGAGAGCAGGAGGAGAGAGCTTGGAGGACTTGAAGCATGAGCCAAACCTAAGATTTCACAAAAAGCAAGTATAATGTGGGAAATCTAAATGCTAGGAAACTGATGATTTGGAAGTATAGGAGGCAGAAAATATTGCCCAGCATTGTGTTCTAGGTTAACTAAAAACCCAGTCTCTGTGTGGTGATTTGGTTATACAGCTGTTTAAGATTAACAGCAAGCTTTACTAGAAAATGAATCAGTAGTAAATATTAATAACCTCATACAACACATCACCAACAGAATACAAGAGATGGAAGAGAGAGTCTCAGGTGCCAAAGATACACTTGCAGAAATTGACAAGTCTCTCAAAGAAAAAATAAAATCAGAAAAGTTCCAGACACAAAACATCGAAGAAATCAAGGACACCATGAAAAGACAAAATCTAACAATAATAGGAGGAGATGAAAAAGAAGACATCAGGCTCCAAGGTCCAGAAAATATTTTCAAGAAAATTATAGAAGAAAATTTTCCCAACTTAAAGAAAGAGATGTCCAAAAACATACAAGAGGCCTACAGAACACCAAATAGACTAGACCAGAAAAGAAATTCTTCACATCACATCATAGTCAAAACACTGAATCTGCAGAACAAAGAAAAAATTTTAAAAGCAGCAAAGGAAAAAAAGCCAAGTAACATATGAAGGCAGACCTATCAGAATCACATAAATAGAAACAATGAAAGCTAAAAGACAGAAATCATGCAGTCCTTAAGGGACCACAGATGCTAACCCAGACTACTATACCCAGCAAAACTTTCAATCAACATAAACGGAGAAGTCAAAATATTCCATGACAAAACCAAATTTAAACAATATCTACACAGTAACCCAGCTCTACAGAAGTTACTAGAAGTGAAACTCCAACCCAAAGAAAACAAATACATCTAAGGAAGCAGAGGAAATAGATAACTACACAACAACAACAAAATAAAATCACAAGAATACAGGCAATGAAACTCAGCAACACCATCAACCCCACATCAAAAGAAAGTAACAATTGTTGATTATTATTATCTATCAACATCAATGGACTCAACTCCCCAATAAAAAGACAAAGACTAACAGAATGATTGCAGAAACAAGATCCAACATTCTGTTACATCCAAGAAACACACCTATGCAACAAAGATAAACACTACCTCAGAGTAAAGGGCAGGAAAAAAGTTTTTCAAGCAAATGGTTCCACAAAACTAGCTGGAGTAGTCATCCTAATATCTAATAAAATAGATTTTCAACCAAAATTAATCAAAAAAGATAAGAAGGGTCACTATATTCTCATCAAAGGAAAAACCCACCAAGAGGACATCACAACTTTGAACATCTGTACCCTAAATACAAGAGCGCCTACATTCATAAATAAAACATTATTAAAGCATAAATAACACATTGATCCTAATACCTTAATAGTGGAAGACTTCAACACCCTGTTCTCACCAAGTGACAGATCAACTAGACAGAAACCAAATAGGGAAATAAAGGAACTTACAAAGTCCTTAAATCAAATGGACCACAAGATATATACAGCTCTTTTCACCCAAACTCAAAAGAGTATAACTTCTTTTCAGCACTGCATGGAACCTTCTCCAAAATAAACCATATAGTTGGTCACAAAGCATGCCTCAACAGATACAAAAGGATTGAAATAATCCCTTGTATTCTATCTGGCCACCATGGACTAAAGCTGGACCTCAACAACAACAGAAATAACAAAAAGCCGATACACACATGGAAACTGGACAACTTGCTACTCAATGACAGCTGGGTCAAGGAAGAAATAAAGAAAGAAATTAAAGACTTCCTAGAATTCAATGAAAATGAAGGCACAACATACCCAAATTTATGAGACACTTTGAAAGCAGGGCTCAGAGGAAAATTCATAGCTCCAAGTGTCTTCAAGAAGAAATTTGTAACATCACATATAAGCAACTTATAAGTATGAACTGAAAACCCTAGAAAAAAAAGAAGCAGATACACCCAAGAGGAGGAGATGGCTAGAAATAAACTCAGGGCTGAAATCAATCAATTAGAAACAAATAAAACTATTTCAAAAACCAATGAAACAAAAACCTGGTTCTTTGAGAAAATTAACAGGATAGACAAACCCTTAGCCAAACTAACTAAAAAGCAGAGAGTATCTATCCAAATCAGGAAAATCAGAAATAAAAAGGGTGACATAACTACAGACACTGAGGAAATCCAAACAATCATTATGTTATACTACAAAAGCCTATAAGCCACAAAATTTGAAAATCTAAATGAAATGGACAATTTTCTTGATAGATTCTATCTACCAACATTAAGTTAAGATCAGATAGAAAGACTGAATAGCCCTATATCCCCCAAGGAAATTGAAGCAGTCATTAAGAGTCTCCCCTCCAAAAAAAAGCCCTGGGCCAGATGGTTTCAGTGCAGAATTCTACCAGACCTTCAAAGAAGTACTAACACCAATACTCCTCAAACTATTCTACAAAATAGAAACAGAAGGAATACTACCAAACTCATTCTATGAAGCCACAGTCACCTTGATACCAAGAACACATCAAAGATATCATCCAACATGACCAAGTAGGCTTCATCCCAGGCATGCAGGTGTGGTTCAACATGTGGAAATCCATCAATGTAATCCACCACATAAACAATCTGAAGGAAAAAAAACACACGATCATCTCCTTAGATGTTGAAAAAGCATTTGATAAAATCCAACACCAATTCATGTTTAAAGTCTTGGAGATATCAGGGATTCAAAGAATGTACCTAAACATAGTAAAGGCAATATACAGCAAGCCTATAGCAAACATCAAACTCAATGGAGAAAAACTCAAACCAATCCCACTGAAATCAGGACAAAACAAGGCTGCTCAGTCTCTCCATACCTCTTCACCATAGTACTTAAAGTTCTAGCTAGAGCAATAAGACAACTAAAGGAAATCATGGGAATACAAATTGGAACAGAAGAGGTCAATGTTTCACTATTCGCAGATGATATGATAGTATACATGAGTGACTCCAAAAATTCAACCAGAGAACTCCTTCAGCTGATAAACACCTTCAGCAAAGTGGCAGGATACAAAATTAACTCAAAAAAATCAGAAGCCCTCCTGTATACCCAAGACAAAAGAACTGAAAAAGAAATTAGGGAAACAACGCCCTTCACAATAGCCACTAATAACATAAAGTACCTTGGAGTGACTCTAACCATATAAGTGAAAGACCTGTATGAGAAAAACTTAAAGTCTCTGAAGAAAAAAATTGAAGAAGATATCAGAAGATGGAAAGATCTCCTGTGCTCATGGATCTGTAGGATTAACATATTGAAAAATGGCGATTCTGCGAAAAGCAATCTACAGATTCAATGCAATCCTCATCAAAATACCAACACAATTCTTCATAGATCTTGAGAGAAAAATTATCAACTTCATATGGAGAAACAATAAAACCCAGAATTTCCAAAACAATCCTGTACAACAACAGATCATCTGGAGGAATCTCCATCCCTGATCTCAAGCTGTACTACAGAGCAATAGTAATAAAAATGGCATGGTATTAGCATATAAATAGAATAGTGGATCAATGGAACTGAATAGAAGACCCTGAATTAAACCCACATACCTATGGACACCTGATCTTTGAAAAAGAAGCCAAAACCATTCAGTGGTTAAAAGAGAGCATCTTCAACAAATTGTGCTGGTCCAACTGGATGTCTACATAGAGAAAAATGAGAATAGATCCATATTTATCACCCTGCACAAAACTAAAGTCCAAGTCTATCAAAGATTTCAACATAAAACCAGATACACTAAATCAGTTAAAAGAAAAAGTGGGTAAGACATTGGAACTCATTGACACAGGAGATAACTTCCTGAAGAGAACACCAACATCACAGGCTTTAAGAGCAACAGTCGATAAATGGAACCTTATGAAGCTGAAAAGCTTCTGTAAAGCAAAGGACATAGTCATCAAAACAAAACGACAGCCTACACACTGGGAAAGGATCTTCACCAACCCTATATCTGACAGAGGGCTGATATCCAGAATATATAAAGAACTAAAGAAGTTAAAAAGCAGCAAATCAAGCAACCTGATTAAAAAATGGGGTACAGAGCAAAACAGAGAACTCTTTGTAAAGGAATACAGAATGGCAGAGAAACACTTAAAGAAATGCTCAACATCTTTAGCCATCAGAGAGTTGCAAATCAAAACAATCCTGAGATTTTACCTGACACTCACCAGAATGGCTAAGATCAAAAACTCAAGTAACAACACATGCTGGAGTGGGTGTGGAGAAAGGGGAACCCTCCTCCACTGCTGGTGGGAATGTAAACTTGTACAACCACTTCAGAAATCAATTTGGCGCTTTCTCAGACAATTAGGAATAGTGCTTTCTTAAGATCCAGCTATACCACTCTCAGGCATATATCCAAAAGAGGCTCAAGTACACAACAAGGATATTTGCTCAACCATGTTTGTAGCAACTTTATTCATAATAGCCAGAACCTGGAAACAACCCAGATGTCCCTCAATGGAGGAATGGATACAGAAATTGTGGTACATTTACACAATGGAATACTACTCAGCAATTAAAAACAAGGAAATCATGAAATTTGCAGGCAAATGTTGGGATCTAGAAACGATCATCCTGAGTGAGGTATCCCAAAAGCAGAGAGACACACACATGGTATATACTCACTTATATAGTCCTCTAAGATAGGATAAATATACTGAAATCTATCCACTTAAAGAAGATAAATAAGAAAGAGGACCCAGGGTACGATGATCAATCCTCACTTAGAAAGAAAAATGGGATGGACATTGGATGTAGGAGCAAACAAGTAACAGGACAGGAGCCTACCACAGAGGACCTCAGAAAGACTCTACCTAGCAGTGTATCAAAACAGATATAAAAACTCATAACTAAACCTCCAGCAGAATGCAGGGAACCAAAAAATAAAGGGAGGGAGTTAATACTACCTGGAGAGGACAGAAGTTCCACAAGGACCAAATTTATCTGGGCACAAGGGTCTTTTATGAGACTGTTTCTCCAAACAAGGACCATGTATGGATGCAACCTAGAGCTCCTGCTGAGATGTAGCCCTTGGTAGTTCAGTATTCAAGTGGATACCCTAATAAGGGGAACAGGGACTGTTTCTGACATGAACTAGATGGCGGGCTCTTTGACTCCCCCCCGGGAGAAGCAGACTTGTTAGGACACAGAGGAGGACTTTGCAATCAGTCCTGAAGACACCTGATAAACCAATATCAGATGGAAGGGGAGGAGGTTCTCCCTTATCAGTGGACTTAGAAAGGTGCAGGGAGGAAATGAGGATGGGATTGGGAGGGAAAGAGGGAGTGGGCTACAGCAGGTATACAAAATTAACAAACTGTAACTAATATTAAAAAAATAAGGAGTAAAAAAAAGCTACAGAGAAGGGTAATGTCTGTAGCATAAATGATAGAGTTAAAGTATACGATTTGATAAATACACTTTATACACATGCATAAGTATATTGACACACATAGTTACTAAATCATCATCATTATTGAGAGAATAGATGTATTTATTGCTTCCAAAATTTTTTAAATTAAAATTTTAAATTAAAAAGATTTTAATTAAATCTTGCTTCTCACTGTCTTACTCTCCATTCCCATGCTATGACTGACGTACTTCCTATAAGTTCAGTTTCTCTCTCTCTCTCTCTCTATATATATATATCCATGGATATATATATATATATATATATATATATGAAGAGAGAGCATATATATATATATATGCTCTATAATCAGATAGAAAGAATCGTAAACCATATAATTTTAATAAGGTTTTTTAATTCAGATAACCAAGATTCATCTATTGTTGCATATGGCTATAACTTCCTTTTTATTAATTTTCCTATGTGGATATCTCATTCATATGCAACTGAATTGTTTACTCTATATAGTCATGAAAATAAGGCTTTGTACATTCATGTAGGTTGTTTAGTATGAACAAACGCTATTCTTAGGCAAAGTGATGGAAAGTGTGTATTCAACTCTCATAGTAGAACTATTGATAAGAGTCCCAGATCTTGTGCTTATGTTGCTTCCATCATTTTACATTCCTAGTCATATATATTAAAGTTAATGCTCCTAGCCGATCTTGCAAAGGCCACATGGCTTTTTAATTCAATCTAACTTACTCTCTATCCTCTAAAACTATGAAGTTAACTCTTCTTTATATTAGCACATTCAAGTGATTGGAGTTGACTTTTTCATGGTATGGCCTTTTAAATATCTAATATGTTTTATTGGCTGAGAGCAGCTGGGTGGTGGTTTAAATGAAAATGTCTCCCATGGGCTCGGGAATTCAATGCCTGTTGGTGGTACCATTTCGATGTGTGTAGGAGTATTGCCTTGATAGAGGGAATATGTCACTGGGAGCTGCTTGGCTTTGGTGTTTCAAAAGACAGTATCGATTGGCAGTTTGCTCTCTCTGCTTCCTGCAATTTCACATGTAAGTTCTCAATTGTTCCTGCTGCTACACATCTGCACCATGATGGAGATAAACTCTTACCCTTCTGAAAACATAATCTCAAAAAAAAACCTTTCTTCTGTAAGTTGTCTAGTTTATAGGTTATTTTTTATTACAGTAATAGAAAAAGTAACTAAAATATTCTTATGGTAGCTTGAGTTATAAAACTATACTAAAACTGACTTAATTTTTTTTTCAAAAACTATTCTGAGAAATTAATAATCCAATCAGGAGTCTAAATCTACAAGATGACTAGATTTACTATGAAAGCATAAGTGGAGAAAAATACACCTGATTAGAAGTGAAGAAATTCCCATAGTAAGGGGAACAGGGACTATCTCTGACAGGAACTCAATGGCAGGCTCTTTGACCTCCCCACCCCCCAAGGGAGGAGCAGTCCTGCTAGGCCAGAGAGGAGGACTTTGCAGCCAGTCCTGAAGATATCTGAATAAACAGGGTCAGATGAAAGGGGAGGAGGTCCTCCCAAATCTGTGTACTTGGAAAGGGGCAGGGAGAAGCTGAGGGAGGGAGGGTGGGATTGGAAGGGAATAAGGGAGTGAGATACAGCTGGGATACAGAGTTAATAAAATGAAACTAATAATAATAAACAATAAAAAAAGAAGTGAAGGAATAAAAGCAAGTTGTATTTCAGTTAGCAATCATGTCTCAGTTCTGTTTCAGTAGTGGTGAGTGACAAGCATATATTATTTATATGAATAACAATGATATAGAAACTGAATTGGGGTGTCAGGGAATTCTATACTGTCTCTGTCACGATTTTTAGTATACCGACTTTGTTTGAAAAAGAATCCAATTCTTTCCCTTAAGCCAGGAGAATGGTTTTATTTCATACATCAATGCCTTCAACATGATGCAAAATTCAAAAGAATGAGAAAATAAATTTTGAGAATCTTTAATGCTGTCAAATACAAAGAAAATAAAATGGCATGGTGTTATTTAAATTTGCGGACAAAAATATAAGATGCAGATTATTTTACCTCTACCTGAAGGAAGAATAGGGAGCGTTGTGTGGTTGGCAGGTAAGAAAGTGTAGATGAGAAGATCTCCGCAGTGTGACCTAAAAGCGATACACGTGTGTCATACATGGAGTTGCTTTCACATGACCAACAGTGCTGAGCAGTCTCCGATTCTCGGCATGTTGACCAGTTTTGGGTCTGGTTATCATCTACTGTAAAACGAAGTTTTTTCTGGTTCCCCTTGGAAACTTTTCAAACTTGTGCTATTGACTATGCTTTGGTTGTAAACTCATTAAGTACTTACAGCCACACAATTTCACATGTACATATGCTTCTTATTTTGCTAAATACATAGATATCTGTAATTAATAGAGATTTTAAAGTAGTGGAAAGTTTGGGGCTGAAGCAACGTGCTATAAGGCAATCAGAATAGAGACAAATGCCAGTTACAGCAGCAATATGAATTTAAGCGTAAAATTGTTTCAAGTATTCAGGTTCTTAGTATCAAGGCAATAACTACTTAGACACAAATTAATTGGTCTTTTAATAAGTTATAAGCAAGTAAAAGGACTTTTGTATAAATAATTGGAACCGTAAATGAACTTTGGTGTAAATGAAAACATGGCAGATGCTATTGTTTGGGAAATATTGGAAAGAAAATGGGTTTTCATAGCTCCATGTTGTCATTTTACTACCCCCTTAAAACACATTTGTTCTTAAGGAACATTTCTATTGTCAAATTATTCTTTTGCTATATAGTCAAGCACAGAGATATTTTTCTACATGCTTTAGGGTCAATGAATTAGTTTCATTTTATATTCTAAATAAAAAAATATACTCATACTTGTTAGTAAATTCAGTATTATTGCATTTACTAATTTACCATTCATCTACATTATGAATGTCTGAAAGACATTGTCAAACACTCGCTGCTTGCGAAATATGCATGTAACATTCTCAACTCTCTCCTTTTAGCTCATAATTCTGGGTTATATTTCACTATAGCAAAGAAACTGGGGCATTTAGGATCTGAAGCAGTTAGTCAGATTCACAGTCAGAAGCAGATGAGCAGAATTAGTGTATTAATGAACATACAGCAAACATTATGGTCATACACACCTTGAGAGATAGAGGTACTCCTTTGTTGAGAGACCACCAGAGCTTGTTTTAATATTTCTGAAGAACCTATCAGCAGAAAAACATGGTAAGCTAACTTGTCATCTAAAGGGGATAAAATAGTAGAAAAAGTTGATCATGTTTTCTTTGCACCATGTTCTTCAGAATTGGGGTGTTAGCCAAAAGGTGATCTTAAGTGGTGGTGAGTTGACATTACTGGCACAATCTCAGGAGGAGAATTGTGTGTGGGAAAAAATAATGTTTTATCTTTACCCTACAAAATAAAATTTGGAGCCAGGTACAACGGTGCACGCCTGTAATCACAGCACTCTGGGAGGCAGAGGCAGGTGAATTTCTGCAATTTTGAGGCCAGCCTGGTCTGCAGAGTGAACCCATGACAGTCAAGGTTACACAGAGAAACCCTGTCAAAAAATTAATTATAATAAATAAAATATAATTTAGAATGTGTCAAGAATAGAAAAAAAATGATAGAGGGTAGAGCCCTAGCTATGAAGGAGAACCAAGAAGGTAAAAGACTCATTAATGTAAATACAAAATTATATCTAGGGAAATAACTAATGAAAAATAGAATGTTATATTTCCCTTTCTTTAAATGAATTATCTTACTGTTCCCTTTGACAAGAATTGAGGGAGCTAAGCTCACATTATTCATTTTATTTTGTAGACTATATATTGTATTGATATATCTTATAATGATGTCTTGTATTTTAGTTACTTTTTTCCTATCTAATAGTTATAGTTATGTCTGAGATTTCTTGTTTGGAGCAATAACCTTGCTTGGCTCCTTAACTAGATTTGTTTTAATATTTAAGTTCTTTGTGATGGTATGTTTGCTTCATAGTAGTGTACGTCATTACATTTCAGGCAATAATGTGCTTAGCATATATCCTTCAGTTTATTAGCTGTTCTGGTGGTGCCGATTGTACAAGGTCCAAAAACTAGGGGTCAACCATGTCACCTAACCTTGGGGGATGCAACCTTGCCACGCCACAGAGGAAGACAATACAGCTAATACTGATGAGTCTTGATTGGCTAGGTAGATAGGTAGACGGTAGATAGAAGGGGAGGAGGTCCTCTCCTATCAGTGGACTACGGAGGGGGCAAAAGGGGAGAAGAGGGAGGGTCGATAGGACTGAAAGAAGATGAGGAAGGGGGCTATAGCCGGGATACAAAGTGAATTACTTGTAATAATAAATAAATAAACAAATAAATAGATGAAAACAAGGGCTTACACTCATATGAGTGCTATGTATCCTCAAGTCATCTTCCACTAGACTCAGGGTTATCAAGATTTGGTGTGTGCAGATCAGCGATTAAAAATATACCCCGCCCCCAGCTTGCTTCTGTAAATAAAGTTATACTGGAACATGAAAAACAAAGAAGACAAGACTAAAAAATCCTGTAGTGGAAATCCATGTGCCTCCCATGCAAAAGTGAGTAACTTTTTTTTCTTCACATAAGCTATCTTCATGTTCCACACATAAACTTTGAGCACTGAGAGAGAGGCAGATATGAGGATACATGGTAGTTGCTCATCTTCGCTCCACTGAATCTAGGAAAAAAAAGAGCAAGAAACTCAAACTTATCAGTCCCTGTTTGCTTTGAAATCTTTGCTAAACAGTGGTGTTTATGCTGCTGTGAATTTACTCCTATGAAGACTTAACTAGATGAAAGACTTTCCAAACATAGAGTTCAATAAATAATTATTTATTTTCACCTGAAATCATAACGCACTTAATAACAGTCTTGTCTCCTTCCATTTCATTTTTGTTCAAAAATTTGCCTGTGGTTAATCTTTGGGAAGGACTCTATCTCAGGGACAAATCCATCCCTGTTATCGAACTGATTCAAGTATCTCTCAGAGAATTCCATATATTTCTTTCAATCTTTTAGGCTTTTGAGAACTTGAACTTTTTTGTTGTTGTCGTTCAATATTTCCTTTCTTTTTATTTTTTTATTTACTTTTATATTAAAAACAGTTAATCCACTTTGTATCCCAGCTGTAGCCCCCTCCCTTTCCAATCCCACCGACTGCCTTGATCAGGTCTCATCAGGACTGGCTACATTGTCCTCCTCTGTGGCCTGACAGGACTGTTCCCCTCTCCCCCTCAGCGGGAGGTGGTCAAAAATTGAGCCACTGAGTTCATGTCAGAGACAGTCTCTGTTCCCATTACTAGAGAACCCACTTAGATACTGAGCTACTATGGGCTACATCTGAGCAGGGGTTCTAGGTAATATCCATGAATGATCCTTGGTTGGAGTATCAGTTTCAGAATATCAGTGCCCAGATATTTTGGTACTGATGCTTTCCTTGTGGAGCTCCTGTCCTGTCTTCTCCAGGTCTTACTAACTCCCCCTTCTTTCATAAGATTCCCTGAACTCTGCCCAAAGTTGGGTTCTGAGTCTCAGCATCTGCTTTGATACAATGTTGGATAGTCTTTCAGAAGCCCTCTGTTGTAGGTGTCCATCCTGTTTCCTGTTTTCTCCTTCCAATGTCCATCCTGCTTGTCTGTCTGAGTGGAGATTTGATCATCTTAACCAGTGTCCTCCTTCTTGCTTGGTTTCTTTAAGTGTACAGATTTGTGCATATTTATCCTATATTATATGTCTACTATCCACTTACAAGTGAGTTTATACCATGTGTGTCTTTCTGCTTCTGGGATACCTCACTCAGGATGATCTTTTCTAGATATTTTCTAGATCCATTTGCCCTCAAGTTTCATCATTTCCTTGTTTTTAATTGCTGAGTAGTATTCCATTGTGTAAAATGAACCACAATTTGTGTATACATTCCTCCACTGAGGGACATCTGGGTTGTTTCCAGGTTCTGGCTATTAGGAGGAATAAAACTGCTACGAAGAGGGTTGAACAAATGTCCTTGTTGTGTACTTGAGCACATTTTGGATATAGACTCAGGAGTGATACAGCTGGATCTTGAGGAAGCACTATTTGTAATTGTCTGAGAAAGCAGTAGATTGAGTTCCAAAGTGGTTGTACAAATTTCCGTTTTCATCAAGAATAGAGGAGGGTCAAAGACCTCAACATAAAAGCAGACACACTAAATTGGTTAGATGAAAAAAATGGAGAAGAGCCTGGAACTCACTGACACAGGAGACAACTTCCTGAACAGAACACCAACAGCACAGGCTCTAAGAGCAACAATCAATAAATGGGACCTCATGAAACTGAAAAGGTCTTTGTAAAGCAAAGGGCACTGTTGTCAGAACAAAATGAAAGCCTACAGACTGGGAAAAGATCTTCACCAACCCTATATCTGACAGAGGGCTAATATCCAGAATATATAAAAAAAGAAGTTAAAAAGCAACAAATCAAGTAATCCTATTAAAAAATGGGGTACAGAGCTAAAGAGAGAATTCTCTGTAGAGGAATATAGAATGGCAGAGAAACACTTAAAGAAATGCTCAACATCCTCAGTTATCAGGGAGATGTAAATCAAAACATCCCTGAGATTTCACCTTAAACCCATCAGAATGGCTAAAATAAAAAACTCAAGTGATAACACATGCTGGAGAAGATGTGGAGAAAGGGAAACTTAAACTTCTTTCAGTAACTACAGCTTAATATAAGAAATTATGAGTAAAATTCAGAACTAAAACTTAGCAAGCCAGACACATTACAATATATTTACTTTTTCAAATAAGTATTTTTAAGAGGTAATATTTTGTGAAAGAATGGGTGTTTTGAAACCCAATTTGTGATAAAATATTTGGTTTCAATGCAGAGGTAGGTCTTGCAAGAGGGTATTATAGAATCAAAGTCCATCTTTGAGTAAGATGAAGTGCATCTTACTCAGTGAGGATTCAGAAAAGATGGATGACTTGTGAAGAGGACATTTTGATATACTGTCTGTATTTATTTTATTATCAAAGTTCATTAGCGAAGGATCACATTTTATCTGTGGAATTGTAAAGTAACATATTTTTCTCACTTTAAAAATAAGATAAAATGAAAATCTTCAGGTTGTCTTCTTTAACATACTTTGCTATAGGAAGAACTAAAAAACAGAGCTGTCTCATTTACAGTAGACAGTCATGTTAACCTCATGCTTATACAAATTGTTATAACCTTCTAATTAATGTTTAACTTATACTAATCATATTTTCATTTTGTGAGATATAAAGTTACAAATAGGGCTATTTAAACTCACAGTATTTAAATACTTTTGGACCTGGTCTACTTTTAGGAGTTTAGAAAGAAAATACACTGACAAACTGCTTTCTTGTTTTTCTTATGAGTAAAATTACCATAAACACTAGGTATCTCCTATCCTCTTATGTAGTGGCAGTTGAATATTGAAAATCTAGTTTCACACACTTAGTCCCCCGGCTTCCAAAATTATAAATGCATATAAGTGTTATAATGTGCCTTGAATTTTCACTGAAACTTGTTAGGTTTTATATAAAAGCAATGTAAGTATGTTTTTATAATATGAAACTACAATTAAAGTTTTTTGGTGTTTCATGGTTTTCAGATGTAAATTCTTTTATTTAATTATAAAAATCTTAACCAAAACCTAGCAACAGCCTGGAGGATAGCAGACGGCTGATCATGGAAAACATTCCCTGTTGTTCAGGTTACATGGCCAGAGGAAAAAAATGGTCTGGACACGTATGTCTCCTTTTCCTTATGAAGATGTAACAACAAAGCATGAAGTATAAAGCAGAGACACACATTTAATTACATATTCAACAGCCTGGCATCTTGATCTTAGACTTCTCAGCTTCTAAAGTTGTGAGCAATAAATCACTCTTGTTTACAAATTAAAAAATAATAATCTTAGCAAAGATATACGGTTTTGTTTTCTCTCTTTCCAGATGAAGTGTCACAAATCAAATCTTTAAATTAGACAAAATTCCTTTTCATCAGAATTATTATTTTCTGTACGTCACTCAAGCAATACACTTGGACTTTGCTTTTGTGCAGGGTGATAAATATGGGTCTATTTGCATGTTTTATATGTAGGCATCCAGTTAGATCAGCACCATTTGTGGAGATGATAGCATCTCCACAAATTTGTGGCTTGTGGACAGCAGAAAAAACCCAGAATCAATATGTTTGTTGACATGGACATGAATTAGTCGAAAGTCCAATGCCTCACCCCTTCAATAGTGGCAAAGACTCCTCTGTACGAGTCAGGCTCAGAGTTGTCAAAGCCTTCCTCTCTGCTCTAAGTGTGAATGTTTACAGTGTGTGTAAAACAAGCAATGATACCTTTTCTAAGGGATGAGTGCAACCTTGAGACTTCATACCAAGATTAGCTAGCTCCTTCTCTATGTTCTATAAAGGGTCAAATGGCTAAGGCTCCAGGTTGTTGCATGCTTGGTCCTGCTCCACAAGAGTATTCCCAGCTTAATTTAACCCAGTTTTTTTTTTCCCTAAGTATATTGTATGTCTGTGGATTCAAGGCCATCCTGGTCTACAAAGTGAATCCAGGACAGCCTAGGCTACACATAGAAACCCTGTCTCAAAAAACTAAATAATAATAATGATAAAATCCCAAAGCTATGTCTGTGACATGTCAACGTTTTATCTTCAAGTGAGTTAACAAATATCAGCAACTCAAGGTAGAAAAGGCAAAACTATAGCTGAGCAGTGGTAGGACATGCCTTTAATCTCTGCATTCAGGAAGCAGCAGCAGTCTGATCTCTGAGTTTGAGGTCAGCCTGGTCTACAGAACAAGTTCCAAGACAAGCAGGGCTACACAGAGAAGATAGATAGATAGATAGATAGATAGATAGATAGATAGATAGATAGATAAAAATAAACAGAAAATAAAAAAAAGAAAATGCAAAAATGTAATTGCTGCAAGGAGAAAGAGAGAAAAAGAGATAAGGGAGTGTGGGACTTCACTAATTATCTAGTTAACAGATTAGAAGAAAAGAAAAACATCCCTTCTTATCGATTCTCTTCCTAACATTAGTTACAAAGGAAGCATGAGATAGATGCTGGGGTTATTTAGCAGTGTCTCCCGTGGAAATACTTTAATTTGACTCCAGTATGTCATCACAGAAGCGATGGTAGCGGGAAGCCCATTTGCCTGCACTAGCCATTCACATCTTACCAGAAACCATCACATTTGTTCTCAGATGAAGAGTCAGACCCCTGTATATATTTAAAAATATGTATTTTTATTTTAGACATTTTTTTTTTACTCCTTTTAAACTTTTCTTTTAAGGATGTTGAGGTTTAGGGAGTGACATTGTTCTTCATGCTTTTAATCTAGACTGTATCTTTGGTTCCTCATTTCATGACATGAGTGTTACCTGTACTTCAGTCTCTAATTCTCAAAATTTCAACCAAGTATCTTTTGTATTTTTCCACTCACAGCTCCAAGATTTAAAATGTTTTCTTTTTTCTAATATAGTTTGTTTTCTTCCTTTTTCTCTAAGCTGTGTCTGATTTTTCCCTGTGTAAAGAATATCTTTGTTTATAAGCCATTTCTCAGTCTATAAATACATAAGGATATTACATAATTATCACTATTTATTACAAGATTCATATGACCACTTTATTGAGATTTACATTCTTTTATGAAATCTTTTTTTTTTAATTTCTAAACTCACATATTGTAACTTGAATGCTTACTTTTTCCAAAATGTATCTGTTGAAAGGGCCTTTAATTCTCATTCAGAAGGAAAAACAAGGTAGACACCGGAAGCTGTAGAAGAGAGGGGACAGGACAGGAGCTTACTACAGTTGTATTCTGAAAGACTCCACCCAGCAGGCGATCAGAGCAGATGCAGGGACTCAATAGCCAAACTTTGAACAGAGGGTAAGTAGTCTTATGGTAGAAGGGGGAGAAAGAAGAACCTGGAAGGGACAGGAGCCCCACAATGAAATCAACAAAGCTAAAAAGCTGGGCTCAGAGACTGATGCATCAACCAAAGACCATACATAGAGAGGACATAGACCTCCTGCTCAGATGTAGCCCTGAAACAACTCAGTATCCATGTGTGTCCTCTAGTAAAAGGCAGTCTCTGACATGAACTCGGTTGCCTGCTCCTTGACCACTTCTCTTTAGTGGGATAACCTAGCCAGTCCACAGAGGAAGAGGATCCAGACAGTCCTGATTGGACCTGATAGCCTAGGGTCAGACAGTAGGGGAGGAGGACTTCCCTATCAGTGGACTAGGGGAGAGGTACCAGAGGAAGTAGGACGGGGAGGAGACAAGGGAAGGGGCTACAACTGGGATGCAAGGTGAATAAATTGTAAAATACTAATGATAATAATAATGATTATAAACAACAAAAAGAAGAGGTGATACCAAGAGGCAGAGCCCTCATGAATAAGGATGCCTTAAAAACAAAACCCAAGAAAATTTGTTTTCTCCTACATCAGAGGACACAGTAAGAAGTCACAGCCTGTAGAAAATGGACTCCAGCTGAGCTTGGTGGTGCAAGCCTATAATCTTAGCACTCTAAGAAGCAGAGGCAGGCCTCTCTCTATGAGTTTGAGGCCAGCTTGATCTACAAAGTGATTCCAGTACAGCCAAGGCTATGTAGAGAAAAATTATTAAATTATTGTCAGTATTATAATAAATACCTTAAAGAAGTGTATGTAACTTCAAGTAATTCAATTAAGTCACTTAAGAGTAAAAGAAAATTGCTGTAGTTTTAAGGATTTAAAGGTGAACATCAAAGGTCAAGTGTTTCTAATACATTATTAGGCACTGCTCAGTCTTTTCAGAGGTAAAAAGTCTATGGGGGATTTCCCTCATTAATATTATAAGAGCCTTTTGAAGAACACATAATATTGAAATTAGGCCTTTGAGAAAGAATTCCTACTAGCTTTTGTGTTCTACAATATAAACACAGTAAACAGACAACAGATACCATTTCTTGATAGTGGACTTCCTAGTGTTCAGACATATTTTAGAAAAATAGAGTTATTTACAGTCACGGGTGCTTTTTTGTTTCCAGGATAAAGAAAAGGTGTTGAGAAATTGGTCTATGAGTTTTTCAGTGTTTGATATACAATATTTGTCTTGGGAAATAATATTAGTCTATCAAAAACTGTAAAACGGGGTAAAGAGTGAGGTAATAGTTTTCCACAAATGAATGGCCACATTATTTCCAACAAAGACGAGAAGGAGAAGAAATGCCTTTAAGACAAGGAAACAACCATAAATGTGAAAGACCATGTGATTGTGGAGTAATGTAAGCACAGTTAGTCATATAACGTGAACCTTGGTAAATCTTCCCAAAGTTTTGCAGTTAATACACAAAAAGAAACTGAGTGGAGATTAAAAATGCTACTTTAAGGTAGTTGAAGGTAGTTTCCAATATCTTAACACATTAAAGAAAGGAAGCAATAGAAACAAGACTTTGTAATAAAAGGGAGTGATTCACTAAACAATTGTGTATTTGGAACAGTAGATTAGAGTCTTTGAACACTCATACTCTGGTTGGTCCTATAGTCACTAATAAATCTGCAATCAAATAATAATAGCTCACTTAAAATTTGGCTTCTCATATAATTTCTTAAGGAGGAAGCTTCATTCTTTTTACTTTAATTACCCTTGGTGTATACGTAAACTTCTAGTTTATTTATCATTCTTGGGATTCTGTAGATGTTATCTAAAATAAATGTTACACATTTAACACTGATTGGTGTTTTCTTTCACAAGGCATCATGGCATCACTGACCTCCAACTTTCATTTTCTGGCTTTACAAATATATAATTAAAATTACAAAACACAAAAGTGATTTGTCCTAGGATTTTTGTTGCAGTGATGAGATACCATGACCATGACACTCTATAAATAAAAACAGTTAATTGGGGATTGGCTTACAGGGCAAAGAATTACACCCTCATCATTATGACAGAAAGCATGGTAGCACATAAACAGACATGTTTCTGGAGAATGAGCCAAGGTTTCCACATTTGCATCAGCAGGCCACAGGTGGGGAAGGTGAGCCAACCGATCCTGTCTTGAACTTCGGAAACATCTAATCTTACTGTCACTGACAAACTTTATCCAACAAGGCCACACTTAACTTGGAAAAGGGCTCTGATCCTAACCCTTTCAAACAAGCTTCTTTCTATGAGAATATGGGAGCCATTTTCTTTCAAATCACCACATTCCACTCCCTACCTGTCTTAGAATCATAGCCATTTCACTACTCACAACCCGTTTAGTACAACTTCAAAAGTCCCCGGAGTCTATTTCAGTCTCACTACTCCACAGTTCAATCTCTGACACTCATGGCAGTCTCGTAACTATAATGCCTGTAAAATCAAAATTAGAAAGCAATTACATATTTTCAACATTTAATGTCACAGCATATACACTACATTCCAAAGAGAGGAACGGGAACATATTGAGGAAATACTGGAACAAAGCATTAATGAAAGTCAGCAAGACAAACTGCAAACTCTGCATCTCCGTGTCAGATTCACTTCCGTTGACTGCAACATACTTCCCTCTCTTGAACTTTTTCCACTCCCTAATAGAAGTTCTCCTTGACAGGTATCCCACAGTTCTTGCCTGGAGATACTCTCTGTAACATTTCTCTCTGTGAAGCCAAATATCAAAGCTAGAAGATCAGCACAGCAATGCCAATCCAAAAAGCAATGTCTCACTCTGCCTGGGCCTCTGTATATGTCCTGTCCTTAAAATCCACCGAAGGATGTTCTCAACTGGCCAAAGTCATGTCCCTTACATGAGAGAGCAAAACTTCACATGCCTTCTCACAAGCCAATCTGGGCAAAACATCACACGACGAAAATGAGTCAAGAAACTTCCACTACATAATTCTTTGACTACAGAATTTTTTTTACTAAGTGAGTAGTTGGGCTATACTTAACATTGAAACACCCACATCCAATACTTTAATTTTATAGACTGTTATAGTAGGTACAAATTTGTTGAATTAATATGTAAATCAAATTAGAAATGAAATGGAAAGATTGGATATATGTCTGATCAATCATTCTTCTTGGTAGCTGTTCAAGGGTCTTTGGAAAAAATGTTTACTTGTTGCCCTTTAAATTCAGCCAATACTGGATCAAAGAAAAAGATAAGTGTTTCATAAAGCACTAGTTGTTCTTAACCTAAAAATGTTTAAGACTTTCAATAATGCATGGGAAAATTAGTCTGTTTATTTTCCATCATTGAAATAAAGTATTGAACTGGTTTAAAGCATGAAAATATTTGCTTCAAATTAGAAAAGCAGCTCTAGATATGAATGAAACACTGTGATGTGTCAAAATATGAAGTCAGCCAAAAGTATAGCAAACTTTACAAGTTTTCCAAAATCAGGAATGATTGGCAAGTTGTATGAGAATAGGGAACGCATTGGGGAAAAAAGCTTGAATTTGTAATGACCTTTAAATCAATAAAATGAAAAAAAAAGAATATATTCCCCTTTTGGTTGTGGTTTTCCATATGGATATCATTTTGAAAAGTTTCCCAAAACAATGTGCAGAGAAGGAAATCTCACTGGAACCAGGTACAAAGAAGTGGTGGTTTTAAAATATTAACAATTTATTCAGAAAAATGTATTGTTAGAAAATGTGCTACAGGCAGCCTGTTTGATGAGAAGGGCATTGATTCTTAAGGCAGGGTATGACAAATACTAATTCTCAGCTCAGCGATTTGCTGAATATCCTACAGAAGAAAATTCATTTAAATTTTAGGGCCATAATTTCTTCTTACTTACATAACAGAATGCGAGAATTTAATGAGAGAACAAATATTAATGCCCCTACCATAGTACTGGGAACAGAAGATATTTTCAATGATCCAATAAGAATTTATGTTTTTGTGAGTATACATATATAACCATGGCAGTAATATTTGTTTTGCTTGACCTTTCTCAATCCTCCAGTGTTTATACCAGTAAGGGAATTTTTAATCTTAGTATTTATTGTTAGATTTTTAAAGGTCATGGTCTCCAAGCAACCTTAATCATTGTTTGCTATATTTAAAATACATATGACTGACTTAGAAATTTAAGCTAAGCTCAAACTGAATAGGAAACGCCTAACTAGAGTATCCTTTTAAATGCATTCAATATTCTTAAATTAAATCCCCTTTCTTTAAGCAGACATAAAAAACACACAAAAAAATAGAATATTTGAGTTTTTTTTTATTATTTCCATAGTTTGGATGAAACACTGAGAAAAAACAATTTGGAGAGGCAACAGCTCACAAGGCTTACATGCTACAGTCTGTTATTCAAAGAAAACTGAGGCATTAACTTCAGGAAGGAAATGAAGCAAGCCCAGGGAGGAATTTTTTTCTACTGGTCTGCTTCTCATGACTTCCCCAACTGCATGTATTGTATAATATAAAGCCAAGTGCATCTGCCAAGGATGGTGCCACTTCAGTAGTCTGGACCTGCCTGTGTGAATTAGCAACCAAGTCAATGGCCCTCAGACATGCCCAGGGGTTGATTGATCTGGAGTCACCTATGGATTTTGCAGTTACAGCTCTTTGTTTACTACCACAATTGCCATGTTCTGTTCCTCATTCCCCCTTTCACCTAAGTAGCAGGACAAAACAGTACACCGTTGTTTCTTTTTAAAGTTAAAGGAGCTCAGGGTCAGATGTCATACAACCGGGACAAAACATCCTATAAATGATTGAACTAGCATTGTATTTTGGCTTATTTATCTATTTATTTTACAACATATAATATTACTTTTCAAATAATACTGTCTTACATTTACTTTGATATTTAGCCAACCTTCAAAAGGGCTCATTTGTCTATATCACCTAATTTCAATTTTGGCATAGTCTGCATTTCTAAGAATCTGTATATGTACATGACGGTTGTATGTGTGCATTGTATTCATACACATTGTGGTTATTTTCACCAATACTCTAATATGCAGGGACCAGAGAGTGCCTGGTATCCTATTCTGTCACTCTCTGCCCTATTTCCTAAAATCGGGTCTCTTGTTGACCCTGGTGCTCTCTGGTATTTTGGCTAGAGTCAGAAAGTGCCAGCTGCCCACCTTGTCCTTTCTCTGTCCTCTACACAGTACTGAAGTTAAAGGTACATGCAGTACCTGACTTTTCATTAGTTGCTGAGAACCCAGTTCCTCATGTTGTACTTAGCATTCTCATTCCTGCACTCATCCCTTCAGCCATGTATTGTGTCATTGGTTTATTTATTATTTGTCTATTTATTTACTCATTAAATGTGTGCCATGGTGTTTTTGCCTGCACGTATGTCCATGCGAGGGCGACAGATCTTGGATTTACAGACAGTTGTGAACTGCCATGTAGGATCTAGGAGTTGAACCCGGGTCCTCTGGAAGAGAAGTCAGTGTTCTTTACTGCTGAGCCTTCCCTCCAGCCCTGTATTGTTTTATTTTAAACCTCACATCTGCCCTAGAAGGGGAAGTAGGACAGTAAACATTCGATTTCCCATGTAGTCAGTGAGGATGAGAGAACTATCTGCATTTTCATTTCTAGTTCTGCCACCTACTTTTGTTGGGCACATGGTCAATGTACATATTGAAAGCTATTAGGTGATTTTGAATGCTTTCGAAGCCCATTGTCCGGTGGTACTGTAATTCAGTGTTTCTCAAGCAACGCTGGAATAGAATAATTTAATTTAATATGATGGCAAAATATTAACATGCCAGAGATAATGTTTCATGGTAAACATTGAGTTTAATAATTTTAATTACTTTATTGATTTCTTGATTTATTGATTGTGCTACGTATTCTTGGTTAGCCTCGAACAATCTATATAAAACAGTCTGGCTTCAAAGTCAAAGAGGCTTGTACCGCCACACGGTTTTGTAACAAAAACATCTACTACTGGCTCAATGCTGTGTAACTTGTTCATACAAAAAAAACATTCTTAATTTTAACTTCAAACAGCAAATATAAGTGGTGATTTCTTTTGTTTTTATTTTATTATTTACTTTCTATATATATATATTTAATTTTTATTTAACTTTTATTAATTACACTTTATTCATTTTGTATCCTCCCATAAGCCCCTCTCTCCTCCCCTCCCGGTTCCACCCCCCTTTTCTGCATGCATGTCCCTCCCCTTTCTATATTTTATTTTAGTTATTTCTTTTATCTTTTGAAATTATAATAAGACATCATTTACAAATTTTCTTTACCACCGAGAAAAATTCTCATAGGTCCCTCATTGTTTTCTTTAAAATCTTACAATATTTTAAACATGAATTGTTGTTACATGTCTTTGTATATACACACAAACACACACACATGTGTAGGGGGTTGAGGTGTATGAATAAATCATCACTATAACCTGATAGTCGATATAATGTTACTTGCATTTTCATTTTTTTAGGGCTAATCATTTGGTATTAGATAAACTATTGGTGTGCTCTTCCCTGGGGAAGACTATTTCTCTCATTCTCAGCATTCCTTTGAATTGCTGCATCATGTCAGTCAATAAAGAGTTTGTCTCCAAAGCATGATGGCCTGAGGTCATTCCACAGAAACTGTTTAAAACACTTGGGCATAGTGGTACATGCTCTTATTCCAGCATTAGTGCAGGAGGGATAAATAAAAACCTACAATTCCTTTTCCAGACTGCAAAGACTACTTTATGCACTCCATAACAGCAAGAGACCTTGTCTAAAAAAGAGAAAAAGAGAAGAGAGACAGCTTATAGGGAATGATATTCGAGTCTGCCCTCTGACTTATATGCATAAATGCTCACATACATGAATACACATACATGTACACATACATACTTAAACACATAAAAGAAATTACGTACATGTAATGAAGGTCCTAAGATATTTTTTGGAATCATAGTATTTTTATTTATTAACTGATTTTTATTTGTACAGTGAAAATACACATATATACCTACTGCATCATTAATTAATTAATCGCCAGAAATGTTTTTATTATTACAAATAATGAGCGTTTTTTAATATGTTAATGAACTAAAAAAGGTATGATCAGTGTAAAAACATTAGTATTGAGTTCTCTGTAAACAACAACAACCAGTAATGACATTTTAGGCCTTTCTGTAGTGTTCATGGATTTCACTGTTGCTGGCTTTCTGAATTATTAATGAGTAATCTATTCAAGTTCAATTTTATATTGATGTTTTCAGCACAGCACGATAGAACAGCCCATCTCAGGGATGAAGTATAATACAGATCTCTCATACTTACCATGAAAAAAATACAGTTAACAAATTGAAATTCTACTTTCTGATGCTTCATTTTTCAGTTTTAACAATGAAATCTGACTGATTTGTTAAAGCCTTTACATCCATTATTTTGAAATGTCCTAATGGTAAATGTTGTATTCCTAATATCTCTCAATAATCCTTACTGATTTTGTAATTTGTCTTCTTTTCTAAAATGTCCCAGATTTACCAGTTGTCCTGGTCTGGCTCCTTGACTTCCTTCAAAGCTTTGAGCTGGCTTTCTTTCTCAACAGAAACATTAGGAAATGGAGCCATGTATACCTCACAGTAAACATTGCTGAAAATGTTGGAATGATTGTACATTTGTATGAAAATAAGAGATGAATTTACAAGTCAATGACTGATCTTGTATTAACATATAACTATTCTCCTACATCTTCAAAGATAATATTGTGTAGGTCTCTCAAGTATGTTTTTTATTACCTGTAAATGTCAGTTTTCCAATTCACTAGAGGAAATGCAAGAAAATTCTCTAAAATTTTGTGAATGAGTTTCATTTTTATTTTCTACTCAATTCTGGTGGTTGTTTTCATTCAATCTGGGCTGTACATTTGGCTAGGATTTTCTTAATCCCCTATACTAATCTCTTAAGTGACAATTCAGGAAAAGCTTTTTCCTCATGCCTAGGGTGATGGAACAAAGAACTAATGTGGCTTTCTCTTTGGCAGATGGTAACACATTGCCTTGAAAATGCTTTGCCATGTTATGCTGACTTCATATTTTAAGCATCTGACATGGTAATTAGAGCCTATTTTTTTTTTTAAAATAAAAGCCCTTCTTGACATTCATTTTATGCCATTCCTGATCAATTTGGAATACTCTGTTTGCATTATAAATAATACCCGAAGTAAGGGCTTAGACTTAATGTGCTGCCAGTTTTGTTTTGTTTTGCTTTTCTTGTTGTCTAACACTTGTATACACAGACCATCCAAATCAGTACAACCTACAAAAGATAAAGTGATTTTTTTTTTTTTTTTTTTTTTTTACTCTAATAAGTTGAGAAGAACTGTCCTACCTGATGACATTTCTTAATGAAAGGCTCCCAGTACAGTATCTGGACATTTGTGCCATGATGATTGACTTCCAGGTCATTATTAGCCTGATAGCTGGATTATTGTCATCCCTTCTTAAAAATCAGCCTACATGTATCGAATATTTGATAGCAGAAAACTTGCTGTGCTGATGTAGAGTAAGAATTCATTACTAACCTTAAATATAGTTCAATGCTTTTGGCGATATAGCTCCAAGCATCAGAAATAATGGAAACTATATGGCACTAGGAAATCAGGTTTTTAAACATATTTTCTGTAATACATCCTTTAGTTTCTATGTCCTTCCCTTCCTTTTTGTCATTTTTATACAAAGAGCTACTCAACATATCCGGTCAGTCAAATTAATTTTCCACATCATTAATATGAACTGTTAAAATAAGTATTTTTTTTTGATGGACATAGAAGTATAGAAGTTCTAAAACTAGTGAGAGACAAGATTTTTTGTATAATTGTTTAATAACCAATAAGAAAACTTTAACATCTGAAAGACGCTACCTAGCAGTGTTTCATAGCAGACACTAAGACTCATAACCAAACCCTCGGCAGAGTGCAGGGAATCATATGAAAGAATGGAAGTTAGTATGATATGGAAAGGATAGGAGCTCTACAAGGACCAAATATATCCGGGCACAGGGTCTTTTCTGAGACTGACACTCAACCAAGGACCATCTATGGATATAACCTAGAACTTCTGCTCGGATGTGGCCCGTGGTAGCTCAGTAACCAAGTAGTTTTCCAAAGTAAGGGGAACAAGGACTATTTCTAACAGGATCTCAAGGGCAGGCTGTTTGACACCCCCCCCCCCCAGGGGAGGAGCAGTCTGTTAGGCCACAGAGGAGGACTTTGCAGCCAGCCCTGAAGGTACCTGATAAAACAGGGTCAAATGAAAGGGGAGGAGGTCCTCCCCTATCAGTAGACTTGGAAAGGGGCAGGGAGGAGACCAGGGAGGGAGTGCGGGGTTGGGGAGGGAATGAGGGAGCGGGATACAGCTGGGACACAGAGTTAACAAAATGTAACTCAAAAGAAAAATAAAATTAAAAAAAAAAAGAAAACTTTAACATCCATTTCTTTTCAGTTTTTTTTTTTTTTTTTTTATCAAAGTACCTCTTTCCTCTTAGCTTCAAGAAAAACTCCAGAAGTAGTTCTTCCCCCCCCACCCCCAACTTCATTTCTTTCCCTCCTTTTCTTTGTTACATTGAAGATCTTAGCATAATTGTTTTCCCTAGAGGCTTCATCAAGCAGCTGATGAAAACACTTGCAGAGATCCACAGCCAAACAAGAGGTGGAGCTTGGGAGTCTTGTGGGTGGAGGGATTGAGGGAGCCAGAAGGGTCAAATGCACCATGAGAGGCCTTAAAGAGTCAACTAACCTGGGCTATGAGGGCTCCCAGAGACTGAACTACCAACCAAAGATCATGAATGAGTTGGATTTTCGCTCCTTACATATTGAAAGACCCCATATCCCCCTGAGTTAAACAGAGTTAGACATAGCTAATGCCATTTTGCAGTGTACCACAGTTCTGGGAAAAATAGTAAAGGCCGGATGGGAACTAAAAATTACTCTGAGAAAATCCAGCAGCTAAGTCAGTCACTCCCCTCAAGATTTCGGCGGTCAAGGCTGCCCTAGCTGAGCCAAAAACAAAACAACTTTGTCCTGACCACCCTCATGGGATATCTGACAGGTGGTCCGGCTGAGATAAGAGTCCTGGGAAAAGCAACATATGGCGGCACTAGTCAAGGCCGTCATAATTGTTATGGCCACCCAGTTCCTGGAATTCTGATGTCCCTGCCAACTTGATTCATGTTATGGTTTCCTCTCGCTTTGCTTCTGTATCAGTGCTTCTGCTCAAACCCTATAAAAAACCCAGCTTGCTGCCCGGAAAGGCGCGTAAAGTCCTCTGAGTGACTTTCCGCCCGGGTGCCTGTGTATCCAATAAAGCCTCTTGCTATTTGCATCCAAAAGCCTGGACTCGCTGATCTTTGGGAGGGGGTCTCTCAGACGAAAGATACCCCCTGGGGGTCTTTCAATATATGTAGCAGATATGCAGCTTGTTCTTCCTGTGAATCCCCTAACAGTCCAAACAGGAGCTGTCTCTGACTTTGTTGCCTGCCTTTGGATCCCTTTTCCCTTGCTGGGCTTCCTTGTCTGGTGGCCTCAGTGGGAGAGGGTGCACTTACTCCTTTTGAGACTTGATGTGCCAGGGTGAGTTGGTATGTACGGGGGGGGGGTGGTGGTGGGAACTGCCATTCTCTGAGAAGGGAAAGGAGAAGTGGGGGGATGAGGTGTTAGGGTGGGGCTGGAAGGAGAGGAGGCAAGGGCTTCAATCAAGCCATAAAGAGATTAAATAAATAAATTAATGAAAAGTATTAAAAATAAAGGAAAATTTTCACCATTGATTTACTTTTCCTCTGCCTTCTTGATGTATAAAAGGCATTTGGCAAATACTACAACTCTAAAAGATATTTCATGTGGACATAGACTTCATCTTTGAGAATTGTAATTAAGAAAAGGAGGACCAGGCAGATGGGATGTCTCAGTCATGGAAAATGCTGAAGTGTAAACATGGGGCCTGAGTTTGATCCCTAGCAAACATACACAGATGTGACCCCTGCCACACACAGGAGAGACAGAGAGAGAGAGAGAGAGAGAGAGAGAGAGAGAGAGAGAAGAATATTTTGGACAATGACAACTAGAGAACAGAGGAGGTCCCACTGCACTGTGAAATTATGTATAGCATCTAGTGGCCTAATTTTTATTGCCTCAACTCAACAATTTTAAATCTCCTTCATTTTTTTTCAACAGGAGTTGATTAATCAACCTCTTTCCTGTTTTGCATTTGTATTTAGATTTATGGCAATGCAGTTTGTTTTGACCCCTTAGAATTTTATAACAACTAGGCATGTTTTTTACTTTTTTCTGTATTTTCTTTTTCTTCCTCTTACTATTTCCTCTGTAAAACAGAGAGAGGCAGAGAAATAGGAATATAAGGCATTTAAAATATTATTCTACATTTATCTTATCTTTAATTATTTATATACTGTTAAGTATATGGTTTACCTGGTCAACTGAAATACTGTCAGGAATGTACTTTCCCTTGATGTCATAACTGATAACTTCAGTGATTAGTTACTCAACTGAATATATTTATTCTGGCTGAAATATTTATATGAGTGATTTCTTTCAATTAATGTCATGATCTAGTTATGTTGTCTTCATTGTCATGAACAAGCTTGCATTTGAAATGTGTACCTAAGTATCTGAAAACAAGGATAAGCTGTTAATAAGACTGGTGATGGGAAACCCACCTACCTGCTAACAAATGACATTTGGGGCCAGAGTTTGTAAACTTTCATTGACTTATCACTGAATACATTGTAAATTGTTTCTGACTCTGAGAACTTATTTACCCATAGATTAAATTCAATACAAATAGATGTTCCTGTATCCATATTTTTACTTCAAATATTTATGGAGATCAAAAGAGATCAAAAGTACTTATGATTCAGTAAAGGAAAACAACTCTAAACTTATCCTTCTCTGATGATGTAATACTTCAAGAGCCCGAAACAAAGGTCAGCAGAGAGGCAATTGTAAAGATACTGTATGCTTTTGTATTAGATGCACCAATAAGAGTCTTTGTACATGAATGGCACTGTGCAGAAACTTAGGAGGTTTTTTTAATAATGAAGTAAAATTTAAACAATTGTCTTGAAATTTATACATAGAGAAAGGAAAAAAGACATTCCCACAAGGACACCAGGTTCCAGAAGATATTCAGTGAAATTTCATGTTTGTAGCTAGGAGAGAGATGGAGCTGACTTCTGGGATAAAAAATAAAATTAGATACTCACATTGATACACAGTTTGAAATCCTTGTGAGTTCCAAAATACTTCAGATATTAATTTAGGTTAACTTTTATTTCTGTGTTCATCTTTGATCATCTAATATCTTCTTGAAATATTTTTATTTTATGAATAATAATAATTTTTCTTTATCTTCAGTGCATTTTTATAATTACTCATAATATTCCCTTTCTTAGCTTTAATGCACCAATCAAAACTTTGAACTTCACCATATTTTAAGATAGTTTTACTGAGACATGATTGTCATGTAACACATTTCACTCATTTAAAATGTATACAGAGCCACTGACACAATGTTTCTCCAGAATCCTGAAGAGTTTAAGTTAGCCTGGGTATAGTTAGCCTGAGCATAACTTCATTTTAAAATAAAGAGCCATCTTGACTGAGAGCTGAATTCAGGTACCAGAAAATATCACAGAATGTACACCTGGCAGAGAACAAAGTTAACTTTCCTAACAACAGCCTTCAGGAAATATAACAGAATAAATGCTTCATAGAAAAGAGAGACAAACTCCCTGGCAATAATCAATGTGAATCGGTTGGGAAAATTTTCCCCAATGTTTCAGATATAGTTTAGAAAAATAGCCATTGTGATTATATACTTTACCCATTTTGATTATATGCCTGAGCTATTGTGATTGTGTGTCTCAGAAAGGTCACCCCGCCCTGCTAAACTTCACCCAATTCTGTAAGGCCAAGGCTTCTGCCCTCCTGCTTGCTGCCATGGAAACCCCCTGCTCACAGAGTTTCCCTTTAAAAATCCTGTGAATGGAATTTTATGTAAGAAGTGGGAAATAGTAAAAGCTGGGAGGACAGGAACTCCACAAGGAGAGAAACAGAACAAGAAAATTTGAACACAGGGAACATCCCAGAGACTCATACTCCAACGAAGGACTATTCATGGAGATAACCTAGAACCCTGACAATGCAGCCACTTCTGATGAGAACTGATAGACTAAGATCAGAAAGAAGGAGAGGAGGACCTCCCTAACAGTGGACTTGGGGAGGAGTATGCATGCAGAAAGGGGGAGGAAGGGGGACCGGGAAGAGAGGAGGGAGGGGCTTATGGGGGGATTCAAAATGAATAAAGTGTAATTAATAAAAGTTAAATAAAAAATTAAAAAAATTTGTTCATTTAGAGCTCGGGGTCCCACTTCTCTTCTGCTGCGTCAGTGAGACTTGGGTCCCGAGTTCGATTGCTCTTGCAATAAGGCTCTCTTGCTATTGCATCGAGTCGTCTCCCCGTGGTCTCTGAGGGTCCTGTGAACCTGGCATTACAATCCAAGCTTTCACACTCTATTTTTCTCAAACTCTCTTCTATGCTCTATTAAATTCTTATCTGCATTTTTGTCACTATACAGTTAGTTTTCTAAAGTTTTATGGTCACACACATATACACAAGTGTATATATATATATATATATATATATATATATATATATACTTATAAAGGTTATTCTCTAATATAGTATATGCTTGTAGGTATGGATGTATATATGAGCTATACATTAGACAGTCTTTGATTATGAGGCCTCTTTTCAATGGATTACCAAATTAAGGGTTACATAATTAAATAAAAATTAAAATTACCCAATTTAAGGTTACCAAAATTGTTTATGTTTCTGTTTTATTTATGAATAGTACTTCAGAGCATGTTATTGTCCTATGACAGAGAGTCATCCATGCATCTGATAAAGGAAAACAAAAATCTTCAGGTCATTTATATGGTCGTTTATGTGCTCGTCCATGGAAAAATACCTATGAGCAGAGTAATTGCGTCTTAATGTAGACATGCATTCTGAACTGTGTGAGAAACGGAAATACCGTCTTTCACAGTGCTTACACAGTACTCTATCTCAACCTGAACTGTAAGCGGATCCTTCCATGGCTACCAGCTCACCAAGCATATTTTTAACTTTGGCTTTCCCTTTTTTTTTAAGGATAACCCTCAAATTGAAAATATGCACTCTTTGTCACAGTCTCCCAATACTCGGGTTTTTTTTTTTTTTTGACGTTATTAAACTTTCTTTTATTAGATGGGATTACTTTAAATGAGTAAGTGTACCTTCCTATGAAACCCATGATCTTTGCTGTAGTAATCTCATATTCCAGCTAACTTGGGTTTTCGTACAGAGTCTCTCACTGCAAAGCTCTACTTGACTAGGCTCTCTGTGCATCTGCCTTTCTCCTTTTAATTCTGGGGTTACAAATGCTTGCCACTACACCTGCTTTCCTTTACATGTGCTCTGGAGATTAAATGCATCTCTTTATAGTTATTTTATACTTAAAAGAGAGGCACTTTAGTGCCCAAACCATCTCTCATTTTCTAAAATTAAATTTATGCTTTTTCTATAGTTTATGGCTCCATGTATGGCACCACTGACTTGCACAGCTATGCCACTTGAAATTTGTCCATCAAGTCACTGAGGCTTTTGCTTATTTACTTCTGAGACTTTTTTGTTTCACTTGAATAGTTAGTGACTATTGCTGTATCATCATACTCCCCTTCTGTTTAACTGCAAAGTTAACCTCCCATTTTCCTCCAATCGAATGTCATTATATATAACAATTATTTCAAGGTAGATGTCACATTCAGGAGCAGCTGACCAACAAATAATGGGCTCCACAGTGTTTTCAGTGTATGATGTTATTTGGTTACTGTTTGGTATGTTTGTTGTTGCTGTTTGTTTATTTTGGTTTTCTGTTTATTTCTTTGCTTCCTTCTTTGGGTGATTTATTTTTTCCTAGGTTTTGGGCATTTTATTTTTGAATTGAATTTTTGTTTTTGTTTCTGTTTTAAAAAAGAACTTAAAATTTGGTAGGTAGGGATGAGTAGAGGATCTGGACAAACTTGAAGGAGGGGAAGAATATAATCAAATATACTTAAATTTAAAAATTGTCTTTAGTAATAAAATATTTTAAAAGTTTAACCAAATAGTTGTATAATTATCACCTTTAATTATGTTATAATTTTAATTTTTTATAATAATTACATTTTATTGATTTTGTATCACAGTTGTAGCTCCTCCTTCATTTCCTCCCAATCTCATCCTCCCTCCCTCATCACCTCCCATGCCCCTCTCCAAGTCCACTGATAGGAGAGGACCTCCTCCCCTTCCAACTGACCCTAGCCTGTCAGGTCTCATCTGGACTGCATGCATTATCTTCCTCTGTGGCCTGGTAATGTTGCTCCCCCCTCAGTGGGAGGTGATCAAAGAACCAGCCACTGAGTTCATGTCAGAAACAGTTCTTACTCTCCTTACTAGGGTACCCACTAGTATACTGAGCCACCATTGGCTATATCTGTGCAAGGGTTCAAGGTTATCTCCTTGCATGGTCCTTGGTTGTTGGAATATCAGTCCCAGAAAAGACCCTTGTCCACTCTAGGTCTTTCTATCTTCCCCTTCTTTCATAAGATTCCATGCACTCTTCCCAAAGTTTGATTATGAGCCTCAGTATATGCTTTGATCCCTTGCTTAGAAGAGTCTTTCAGAACCCCTCTGTGGTAGGTTCCTGTCCTGCTTCTTGTTTTCTCCTACTATCAATGTCCATCCCATTTGCATTTCTGAGTGAGGATTTATCATCTCACCTAGGGAACTCCTTCTTGTTTAGCTTCTTCAGGTGTATAGATTTTAGTACAATTATCTTTATTATATATCTACTATCCACTTATAAGTGAGTATAGACCACATGTAACTTTCTGCTTCTGGAATACCTGATTTAGGATTATCTTTTCTAGTTCCCACCATTTGCCTGAAACTTCATGATTTTCATGTTTTTAGTTGCTGAGTACTATTCCATTGTGTCAATGTACCACAATTTCTGTATCCGTTCCTCAGTTGAGCATCATCTGGGTTGTTTCTAGGTTCTGGCTATTATGAATATACTGCTATGAACATGGTTGAGCAATTGTCCTTATTATATAATTGAGCATATTTTGGATATATGCCTAGGAGTATTTTAGCTGGATCTTGAGGAAGCACTATTCTTACTTGTCTGAGAAAGTGCCAGATTGATTTCCAAGTAGTTGTACAAGTTTATGTTCTCATCAGCAATGGAGGAAGGTTTCCCTTTCTCCATGTCCTCTCCAGCATGTATTGTCACTTAGTTTTTGATCTTAGGCATTATGATGTATGTAAGTTGAAATATCAGGGTCGTTTTGATTTACATCTCCCTGATGAGTAAGGACATTGAACATTTCTTTAAGTGTATCTCTGCCATTCAATAGTACTCTATTGAGAATTCTATTTTTAGTGCTGTACACCAGAGCTATTGGATTACTTGATTTGTTGATTTTTAATTTCTTGAGTTCTTTATATATTCTGTATATTAGCCCTCTGTCAAATATAACATTGGTGAAGATCCTTTCTCAGTCTGTGGGCTATTGTTTATTTTTCTGATGATAGCATACTTAGCTTTACAGAAGCTTTTCATTTTCATGAGGTCCCATTTATTGATTGTTGTTCTTAGAGCCTGTGCTATTGGTGTTCTGTTCAGGAACTTGTCTCCTGTGCCAATGAATCCTAAGCTCTCCCGCTTTTTCTTTTAAGAGATTCAGTCTGTCTGATCTCCTTCAGCTGATAAACACCTTCACCAAAGTGGCTGGATATAAAATTAACTCAAAAAAAATCAAATAAAGCTGCTATAAACATGGTTGAGCAAATGACCTTTTTGTGTACTTGAGCCTCTTTTGGATATATGCCTAGGAGTGGTATGGCGGGATCTTAAGGAAGCACTATTTCTAGTTGTCTGAGAAAGCGCCAGATTGGCTATTTCTAGTTGTCTGAGAAAGCACCAGATTGATTTCCAGAGTGGTTGTACAAGTTTACATTCCCACCAGCAGTGGAGAAGGGTTCCCCTTTCTCCACAACCTCTCCAGCATGTGTCGTCACTTGAGTTTTTTATCTTGGCCATTCGGAAGGGTATAAGGTGAAATCTCAGGGTTGTTTTGATTTGCATTTCCCTAATGGCTAATGAGGTTGAGCATTTCTTTAAGTGCTTCTCTGCCATTCGATATTCCTCTACAGAGAATTCTCTGTTTAGTTCTGTTCCCCATTTTTTTAAGTGGATTACTTGGTTTGCTGCTTTTCAGCTTCTTTAGTTCTTTATATATACTGGATATGAGTCCTCTGTCAGATAAAGGGTTGGTGATGATTCTTTCCCAATCTGTATGCAGTTGCTTTGTTTTGATGACAGTGTCCTTTGCTTTACAGAAGCTTTTCAGTTCAATGAGGTCCCATTTATTGATTGTTGCTCTTAGAGCCTGTGCTGTTGGTGTTCTATTCAGGAAGTTTTCTCCTGTACCAATGAGTTCTAGGGTATTCCCCACTTTTTTTTCTAGCCGATTTAATGTGTTTGGTTTTATATTGAGGTCTTTGATCCACTTGCACTTCAGTTTTGTGCAGGGTGGTAAGTATGGATCTATTTTCATTTTTCTACATGTAGATATTCAGTTGGACCAGCACCATTTGTTGGAGATGCTATCTTTTTACCATTGTATGGTTTTGGCATCTTTGTCAAAAATCAGGTGTCCACAAGTGTGTGGATTTATTTCTGAGTCTTCTGTTTGGTTCCATTGATCCACCATTCTGTTTCTATGCCAGTACCATGCAGTTTTTATAACTGTTGCTCTACAGTACAGCTTGAGATCAGGGATGGAGATACCTCCAGAAGGTCTCTAATTGTAGAGGATTGTTTTAGCAATTCTGGGTTTCTTGTTATTTCATATGAAGTTGAGAATTTTTCTTTCCAGGTCTGTAAAGGATTGTGTTGGCAATTTGATGGGAATTGCATTAAATCTGTAGATTGCTTTTGGTAAGATGGCCATTTTAACTATGTTAATCCTGCTAAGCCATGAGCATGGGAGATCTTTCCATCTTGTCATATATTCTTCTAATTCTTTCCTCAGGGACTTGAAGTTTTTTTCATACAAGTCTTTGACTTGATTGGTTAGGGTTACACCAAGGTACTTTATGTCATTTGTGGCTATTGTGAAGGAGGTTGTTTTCCTAATTTCTTTCTCAGCCCTTTTGTCTTTTATATACAGGAGGGCTACTGATTTTTTTGAGTTAATTTTGTATTCGGCCACTTTGCTGAAGGTGTTTATCAGCTGTAGGAGTTCTCTGGGAGAGTTTTTGGGTCACTCATGTATACTATCATATCATCTTCAAATAGTGATAATTTGACCTCTTCCTTTCCAATCTGTATCCCCTTGATCTCCTTCAACTGTCTTAGGCTCTAGCAAGGACTTCCAGCACTATGTTGAAGAGATATGGAGAGAGTGGGCAGCCTTGTCTTGTCCCTGATTTCAGTGGGATTGCTTTAAGTTTCTCTCCGTTCAGTTTGATGTTGGCTATAGGCTTGCTGTATATCGCCTTTACTATGTTTAGATATGTGCCTTGTATCCTTGATCTCTCCAATACTTTAATCATGAATGGATGTTGAATTTTGTCAAATGCTTTTTCAGCATCTAGGGAGATTATCATGTGGTATTTTTTTTTCTTTCAGTTTGTTAATATGATGGGTAACATTGATGGATTTCCGTATATTGAACCACCCCTGCATACCTGGGATGAATCCTACTTGGTCATAGTGGATAATATCTTTGATGTGTTCTTGGATTCGGTTTGCAAGTATTTTGGTAAGTATTTTTGCATCAATGTTCATAAGGGACATTGGCCTGAAATTATCTTTCTTTGTTCAGTCTTTGTGAGGTTTAGGTACCAAGGTGACTGTGGCTTCATACTCAACCATGTTTGTAGCAGCTTTATTTGTAATAGCCAGAAGCTGGAAACAGCCCAGATGCCCCTCAACTGAAGAATGGATGCAGAAATTGTGGTACATCTATACAATGGAGTATTACTCAGCAATGAAAAATAAGGAAATCATGAAATTTGCAGGTAAATGGTGGGACCTGGAAAGGATCATCCTGAGCGAGTTGTCCCAGAAGCAAAAAGACACACACGGTATATACTCACTCATATAAATATACAACATAGGATAAACCCACTAAAATCTGCACATCTAAACAAAGTAAGCAAAAGAGAGGACCCTAACTAAAATGTTCAATCCCCATCCTGAAAGGCAAAGAGGATGGACATCAGAAGAAGAAGAAAACAGGAAACAACCTAGGAACCTGCTAGAAAGGGCCTCTGAAAGCCAGAAGAAGAAAACAGGAAACAACCTAGGAACCTGCCACAGAGGGCCTCTGAAAGCCTCTGCCCTGCAGACTGTCAAAGCAGATGCTGAGCCTGATGGCCAGCTGTTGGGCAGAGTGAATGGAATTTTAAGTAAGAAGTGGGAAATAGTAAGAGCTGGAGAGGACAGGAACTCCACAAGGAGAGCAAGAGAACAAGAAAATTTGAACACAGAGAACTTCCCAGAGATTCATACTCCAACCAAGGACTATTCATGGAGATAACCTAGAACCCTGACAATGCAGCCACTTTTGATGAGAACTGATAGATCAGAACTAAGATCAGAAAAGAGAGGAGAACCTCCCCTATCAGCAGACTTGGGGAGGGACATGCATGCAGAAAGGGGGGAGGGTGGGACCAGGAGGGGAGGAGGGAGGGGCTTATGGGAGGATATAAAATGAATAAAGTGTAATTAATAAAAATTAAATAAAAAGTTAAAAAAATCAGTAGCTCTCTTGTATTTGAAAAACAATAGGGCTGAGAAATAAATTAGGGAAACAATACCCTTCAAAATATTCACACATTATGTACCTTGGTATGACTGTATCTAAGCAAGTGAAAAACCTGTTTGAAAACAAAACAAAGAAACAAACAAAATCCTTCAAGTCTCTGAAGAAAGAAATTGAAGAAGATGGAATTCATGCTTATGAATTGGTAGGATGAACACAGTGAAAAAAGCCATTCTGCCAAAAGCAATCTACAGATTCAATGCAGTACCCATCAAAATATCAACATAATTCTTTACAGACATTGAAAGAAAAATTCTCAACTTCATATGGAAAAACAAAAAACCCAGAATTTCCAAAATGATCCTGTACAACAGATCATCCCTGATCTCAAGCTGTACTATAGAGCAAGAGTAATAAAAACTGCATGGTACTGGCATAGAAATAGAATGGTGGGTCAATGGATTCGAATAGAAGACCCAGAAATAAACCAACACACCTACGGACACTCGATTTTTTGGCAAAGAAGCCAAAACCACATGCTTGGAAAAAGACAGCATCTTTAACAAATGGTGCTGGTGTAACTGGATGTCTACATGTAGAAAAATGCAACTAGATCCATATTTATCACCCTGCATAAAATTAAAGTCCAAGCTTTATTTATTTTTATAAAAAGGTCATATATTAGAACAAACAAACAAAATAGAATCAGAAGAGAAAAGATAAAATCGTGTATGCAGTAGCCAGGAAAAAGTGAAAAAGGCTAAAAGGAAGGATGGGAAGGAGAGGATAGAAAGGAGAATGAAAAAAAAAAAAAGATAAGTGTCCTAACATGACATTAATTGAATGGGACACCTTAATTGTGCACTATTCTTGGTGAGTATCACAGTTTGTCATGTAGTGGGGACCATGCTGTTCCTTAAGCATGAGACATTTATTAAACTTCTAAATACTTGTGTTGGTGCCTAATGTTTTCTTTTATTTTTAATTTTTTTTTGCCTGAATCCTTTTATCTGTTCCTCGTAATTTCCTTATTCACTTTTCATTGTCTTTGTCTCATTTATTCAGCTTTTTTTTTTTACTCTTATTGCACATTGTTGTTTTCTTATTCTACCAACATCTAGAGCTAGTCATTCCTCAATATACACACTTGAGTTAGCTTTTATGAACTGAAACTGATTGTTTCCTAATTTAGTCATCCTTTAGGATAAATATCTTTAAACACAGACTGACACACAAAGTAAATAGTAAATGTTTTGATAACTGATTTTAGAGGAAAATACCTTGGTAATAGACAGAAAATGATTAAACACTGTTAGTTTATAAAGCGTGCTACAGTTGGCTAATTTAGTAAACATTATTCATTTCCAAATAAATTTCACTATATTAGCTGTAACTGAAGATTTTATGAAAATGGAAAAATATTTGTTGGTAAAATTATTTTTAGGATTACTTTTCTCTCTCTTTGACTATCCTTATGTCCTATATATATATATTTGTCCTTGGGCTTTTCTGATATTAGAGCTTCATGAATTAATGTAAATATATCACAAAAGACACACTTCATACCTTCTTAAAACATTAAAAATGCAATTAATTTCTAAAATTATAATTGTAGTAAAATGAAATTAATGTTTATATTAGTTTGATTTAAATATATTTAATTTAAAAATATATAATTATCATTTATTACAGTTCATTCAGTTACTATCCCGGCTGTGTCCCCCTCCATCCTCTTCTCCCAATCCCACTCTTTTCTCTTCCTATGCCCCTTCCCTAGTCCACTGATAGGTGAGGTCTTCTTCCCCTTCTATTTGATCTTAGCCTATCAGGTTTCATTGTCTTACTCTGTGGCCTGGCAAGACTGCAACCCCTGTCAGTTCATGCCAGAGAAAGTCCCTGCTCCCCTTATTAAGGTACCCACTTGGAGACTGAATCTATGCGCTACAACTGAGCCAGGGTTTTAGGTCCTCTTCTTACATTGTTCTTGGTTGTGGTATCAGTCTCTGCAGGGCCCCCAAGCCTCAGTATTTTGGGCTCTTGTACCCTCCTGGTCTTTCTATCTCCCCCTTCTTTCATAAGATTACCTACACTCTGCTCAAAGTTTACTTATTCACTGGTTTAGTTATTTGTTTAGATTTATTTGGAAATCTTGTAGTTACATTTTTTTTTTAAGTTTTTGACCTCTGTGTTTGATAAATTGTGTTGGATTGTTAGTATGTCTACTATATATGCATGTTTTTTCATGTCAGTGTGTTTCAGTAGATACTTATTTGGTGTGGGAACATACAAGTTTCTTGTACAAAGATTTGTAATATAGTTTCCACTCCTCTAGTCATGCTCATAACAAGTTTATGAAAAATGTAACACTTTTATTTTGTAATGTTTTAGGATCATGTACTTGACAGTGGTTGTATATGTTTATTCTCCAACTCAGGTCACTATGTCAGGAATCTACTCTACAGGGCCTTTCAAGCTACTTACGCCATTAGTTTGGTCTTAAAGTAAATAGAATTTTTCTAATTGCTCTCTCTCTAGATCATGAGAACTTTAAGTCCGTAGAAAAGAGCATATCATCACACATGGAAAATTTACAATAACGAAAGAGTTTGTTATAAATTTTATAAGTTTGCTATATCATCTTTAGTTCTGTATTTTTAATTTCTTAAAAAAATTTCAACCAAGGACCATGTATGGATATAACCTAGAACATCTGCTCAGATGTAGCCTGTGGTAGCTCAGTAACCAATTGGTTTCCCATAGTGAGGGGAACAAGGACTATTTCTAACAGGAACTCAATGACTGGCTCTTTGGCCTCCCCACCCCCCAAGGGAGGAGCAGTCCTGTTAGGCCACAGAGGAGAGCTTTGCAGCCAGTCCTGAAGATACCTGATAAAACAGGATTAGATGAATGGGGAGGAGGTCCCCCCCCATCTGTGGACTTGGAAAGGGGCACGGTGGAGATGAGGGAGGGAGGGAGGGACTGGGAGGGAATAAGGGATCGGGACACGGCTGGGATACAGAGTTAATAAAATGTAACTGATAAGAAACAAATAAAATTCAAAAAAAATTTACAAAATATTTTAAATATGTCGATTTTTGCAAGTTAATTGAAATTGTATATGTGTGTATTCATACCAGGTGTTATACATCGGAAATGTCTGTCTCTTTCTCTTTCTTTCTCTCTCTTTCTTTCCTTTTTTCTTTTCTTCCTTCCTTTATTTTCTATATAATCATTATACATATAATTATTTGATTATCTATCACTTTGTAATCTACCAATGAATCTAACTACTTATCACATCTCATATCATCTATCGATCTATCATCCATAAACTTTAAATCATTTAATACATTTGAAATGCAAGCACAATATCATATAACTTTGAAATTCATGTAAAATAGTGCAAATTTTGAAGAGAGAGTTACATATGTCAATATTCCCTTAGGCAACATCCTAACTTTGCCAGCATTTAGAGAACAGATGGATCGTGTTACACAATGAAATTTGTAGGAAACTGGGATTGAATTTTTGACAAAGACAAACTATTAACAAACAAAAATCTTTCACAGAAGAATCCATCATTCTTTAGACATGTGTCCGTTATTGAAGAAGAATATGATATTTTGAATAGTGTATACTTTCAGTAGTGGACTGAGTTTTCAATGTAATCTTAGTCACTAAACTTCTTCAGCACTGAGGTATGTGTTCTCACAATACTACTCCTTTTTGTGGTCGTTTGCCAAATATTTTTAATTGTTTTTATTTTAATATATCTAAACTTTTTAGTGTAGAACAAAATAATGCTCTTTTTCTTTAAAACAGACAAAATGTTTCCCATCAGATTGTGAAAAAGTTGTGAATTTTGTCATCATGAAAAATATATCCATCTTAAGGATGGCAAATTTAGGCACTAGTTTTTGTTGGTTAAACGCAATGAGATCAACAGAAGAAAATAATATTTTTTTTCTTTTTCTTTGGCCTTGACTTTTTCAGTATTGGCAGTCTATTCTTCTGTTTGCAACATCATCTAGCATTCAGTAGCATACAAAAACACTCTGCAAAATTAAAAGTCTCTTAGCAGATCTGATGTTTTAATACAACACAAATTATTATTTTTTGCATGGTTACTGTGCTATCTACAATCTTCATGTATTTATTTATACTAAGACAAACTATTAGCTGAAAAGGGTTAGGATAATATTATTTCTTGTCTGGGTGGTTTTCCTTTTTTGAAATGTGCTTTCTGCAAACATATAATTTACAGCTATTAGAAATGTTTGTGTAAAGAAAGGTTCAGAAAAGCAAGAAATGACCTAGTTTCTCTTCTTAACAACAAGCTTGTAATTTAATCATGAAACATGAGCATAATCTCCAGTTATAGCCTTAAACTTTGCACAAACACACAAACATACATATATGTCATCATTTTTTTTCTTTCTCAGAGAAAGATGCAGTATAATTCCAAGAGCATTCCATCCCTAAAAGTATTCAAACTTTAGAATGAACTGCCAATTATCACTATAAAAACCACTTTTGTGCAATTTATTCTTCCACCATTAAAGCAAAATCTGAAAAATACATAAAGGTGAAATTTGTAATTTAAAATTTCTATGCACAAAACTCTTGAGATTGTAATTGTAACTATTTTATGCATTTTATCTATACTGACTAATTTGTATAATAAGTCACTGTAATTCATTGTTCATTGTTAACATTTAAAATTAATCACACATCAATAGTATGTCTATAATTTGCTCGTTTCAAATTTTTATTTATTTTTATTTTTTTTTCTGGTTTATTTATTTATTTTTCTTTTTAGTTACATTTTGTTAACTCTGTGTCCCAGCTGTATCCCGCTCCCTCATTCCCTCCCCAACCCCACACTCCCTCCCTGGTCTCCTCCCTGCCCCTTTCCAAGTCCCCTGATAGGGGAGGACCTCCTCCCCTTTCATCTGACCCTGTTTTATCAGGTATCTTCAGGGCTGGCTGCAAAGTCCTCCTCTGTGGCCTAACAGACTGCTCCTCCCCTGGGGGGGGGGGGTGTCAAACAGCCTGCCCTTGAGATCCTGTTAGAAATAGTCCATGTTCCCCTTACTTTGGAAAACTACTTGGTTACTGAGCTACCATGGGCCATATCCGAGCAGAAGTTCTAGGTTATATCCATAGATGGTCCTTGGTTGAGTGTCAGTCTCAGAAAAGACCCTGTGCCCAGATATGTTTGGTCCTTGTAGAGCTCCTATCCTTTCCACATCATACTAACTTCCCTTCTTTCATATGATTCCCTGCACTCTGCCGAGGGTTTGGTTATGTGGTATTTTTACACAATGGAATACTACTCAGCAATCAAAAAGGAGGAAATCATGAAATTTGCAGGCAAGTGGTGGGATCTAGAAAAGATCATTCTGAGTGAAGTATCCCAGAAGGAGAAAGACAAACTTGGTATATACTCGCTTATATAGACCTACAAGATATGATAAACATAATGAAATCTACACACCTAAAGAAGATAATCAAGAAAGTGGACACAGGCGAAGGTAATTAATCCTCATTTATTTTTATTTTTATTATTACTTACATTTTATTAACTCTGTATCCCAGCTGTAACTTGCTCCCTCATTCCCTCCCAATCCCACTCTCCCTCCCTCATCTCTTCTCTGCCCCTTTCCAAGTCCACTGATAGGGAAGGACCTCCTCCCCTTTCATCTGACCCTGTTTTATCAGGTATCTTTAGGACTGGCTGCAAAGTCCTCCTCTGTGGCCTCATAGGGCTGCTCCTCCCTTGGGGGGTGGGGATGTCAAAGAGCCTGCCATTGAGTTCATGCCAGAAATAGTCCCTGTTCCCCTTACTAGGGAAAAACCCACTTAGTTACTGAGCTACCACGGGCTACAATAGAGCAGAGGTTCTAGGTTATATCCATACATGGTCCTTGTTTGGAGTATTAGTCTCAGAAAAGACCCCTGTGCCCAGATATATTTGGTCCTTATGGAGCTCCTATCCTTTCCACATCATACTAACTCTCCCTTCTTTCATATAATTCCCTGCACTCTGCTGAAGGTTTGATTATGAGTCTTAGTATCTACTTTGATACACATAGGAGAAAACAAGTAACAGGACAGCAGCCTACTGGAGAGGGCCACTGAAAGACTCTACCTAGCAGTGTCTCAAGTTTGAATTTTAAAGTACCCTTTGCTACATTAAACTTTATCTTACAGTTGCTTGATATTATCCATCTGTGAATTTGAGGTTTTATTTCTTGGTTAAGCTTGATGGGAAAGGGCCAGCTGTACACAGTCCCTTCCGTGGACTTTTGGTCCTGTATTGTATGCGAAAGCAAGCTGAGTAAGCCATGAGAACAAGCCACACAGCAGCTTTTCTCCAATGCCTCCAGGCAGCAATCCTGTCTTCATATCCCTACCTTGAGTACCTGCTCTGATTTCACCCAATAATAGATATGTCATGGGTATTATTTGAAGAAAGAAGCCATTAATTCCTCAAGTTAGTTTTGCTTATTTTTTTATCACCACAATATAAAAGCAAACTAAAACAGGCATCCTTTAGAAAAAAGCTTTTTGATGCCTTACCCTTGAATTATTTCATATATTTCTGAAAATATATGTGATCTTTGTCAGCACTGGCCATTGGAGATGCATACTTTTATTACTCCACACATACCTGGATATTTATTAACTCTCAGCATGCTCCCAGACTACGTTAGCTTTGAATTTCATAATAACTGCGCTTCCCAATTTTATATATCGTCATCACTGCCACATTAATGTAAGTTATTTGCTCTAAGAATCAAAAAATATATTAGAAACAAATAACTCCAATGTATATTTCAGAATGGTCACATTTTTTTTCTAAAAATTCTATGATTTTAACATACAGGTTTATGAAATTATAGAAATTGTAACTAGATTACATCAGCAATTTTGGAGCTTATCATTTTGCATGATAAATTTTCATATTGATCATATCACAGAGAATGAGGCTATCTAATTCTAAGATTTTTAGCATTTCTTTATTATTTAATGTTCATTTTAATTGAAATTAGATTCTTCTCTCAAACAATATATTCTGACCAAAGTTCCTCTCCCTCCACTTCTCCCTCCCCCCTCACCTCTTGTTTTCCCTCAGATCCACTCCTCCTCCATTTCCTCTTCAGAAAAGGGCAGTCCTCCTAGAGACAACAGTTAAATATAACAAAAGGAGATAAGATGATACAAAGCAAAAGTCATCCTTTCAAGGCTGGATAAGGCAACCCAACAAGAGGAAAAGGGTCCCAACAGCAAGCAAAAGAGTGAGAGATATACCCTCATTTACTGTTAGGAGTCTCACAAAATCCTAAGTAACATCTATAAGATATAAACAGAGAACCTGGAGCAAACCCGTACAGGGCCCTGCTTGACCCGTCTGAGTTCATGTGAGCTTACTTAGTTGATCTGCTGTACCATGTTCTCTTCATGTCCTGGAGCCCCTCTCCCTCTGTTTAGAGGAAAGCAGATCTAACAGCAGAGGTCATCATCTAAAAAATTATGCTGCAAAGCGTATTAATCAAATATGATACATGGAACATTTCCACTGGAATTCAGCCTAATTCCCCAGATCATTTACTTGTTATATTATGCATAAAGATAGTTGCATATCATCTGAGCTTATTTTACAGGTAATAAAAAAAAAAGACATCTATTAAAAGACCCAAATGACAGGATGTTTATACATTCCTATGATGCTGGTTTAGTCTCTTTATTATTAAAAGTTTCACAGAGCTTTCTCCCAATAGCAAATCATTAACTTCTCTATCTCACTGCTCATGTAATAAAAGAGAAAGAAAGCAGAAGAAGATGAATAAGAGTCTGCAGGGAGAAAAAAAAATAATCTATTTTTTTCACTTCATTAAAGTTTTCTAATTCTAGAATGGATTTCACATTTCAAAGTTCACCTGAAATCAAGCAGAACCAAAACAATTTACAAATATAAAAGGCGGAACACTTGAAAACAAGATCCATTTTCTTCATATGTAGGAATTCATCCAGTTATTTCTCTCGATGCAGAAAACCTCAGTATAATAGCTGAGAGAGGTTTCACTTTTATATATAAAACCATTTTATTATGTGTAAAAACATGTTTGATTAGGGTGCTCTTCAGTGCATCTAGGTGATAGAAATAAAGAAAAGCTTTCGTTTTATGCAGATAGGAGTTACCTCCAGGCACTGCCTCATTTTAACAGCCCTGCCTACTGTCTTTTAGCAATAAATTGTAATTAAAAAATATTAAATACATTTAAATTAAAAAAAGCAATTGCCACCTCTTTGAGGACTGCTTCTTTGTACAGATTTTTTTTTAATTTTCATTCCTTCACTTACTCACATTTTCTGATCCAGATACTGCCAACTTAATGTTGTTTTGTTTCACATGTACTCAGTGGCTGGCTCTTTGATCACCTCCTCCTGAGGGGGGAGCAGCCTTATCAGGCCACAGAGGAAGAAAGTGAAGCCAGTCCTGATGAGACCTGCTAGGCTAAGGTCAGGTGGAAGGGGAGGAGGATCTCCCCTATCAGGACTTGGAAAGGGGCAGGAAGGAGATGAGGGAAGGAGGGTGGGATTGGAGGGAATGATGGAGGGAGCTATGGCTGGGATACAAAGTAAATAACCTGTGATTAATATAAAAATTAAAAATTATGTATAAAAAAGCATAAAATGGGTCAATAAAGGTGGATATCAAAGATATACACTGCAATCATCTATGAAATCCATAGCTGTACAAGAAAACTGTTTTAATACCTTAGTTGTTTCTCTTTCCAGTTGGATAGTAATAAAAAAGATCACTTCTTGCCAAGAAATTTAAAAAATAAAAAATAAAATAAAAAGTCCTATGCACATCAGTGTGGAGTGTGGAGGTACTGAAATCCCTTCCATACTCAAATAAAACTCTATGTTATTATCCAGGTCAGGAGAACACATTGAAAATTTGTAGTGATTTAAACGGACTACAGTATCTTTGAGAGCATCGACTGTATAACAGGAACCTTTTTACTTACAATTCCTTTTCTATTTTGGACAAATTACAGTGTTTATGAAGTAGGCAATGAGTTTTAAAATTAGGTTTAAGACTATGTTGGATCAATACATTTTTGTTCTTTAATACCATGTACTCCATGCTTTACAAAGAGTGACATGTCGGGAGCCGCTCCCGCCACTACAAGGTGGCGCCGGTCTCCTGCTTCCTGGTTCTTCTTGCCAGCATTGCTTTGGCGGGAGCGGTTCCCGCCAAAGGCTTTGCGATCTGCGCATGTGCCACCTTATGCTAATGTAGGCTTATGTGGTCCTCCAATTAGGGATCATATGCTAATCAGGTTTTGTGTGGAGCACCAATCACAGACGAACACGTCGCCTTGACTGGCTATTTAAGCAGAGCACAACCCGGGGTCTGAGTCCTTCCTTCACCATCTGCTAAAAGAGCTGTAACAATAAAGTTGTTGCTGGACACTCCTCGGTTGCCGCGTCATCCTTATCGGCGAAGGCTGCGCGCGACAGTGACAGGATAGATATGGGGGAATTGGAGTGATTCAAGGGAAGGGAAGAGTGATATAATTAAAATATAACAAAAGTTGTAAAGTTTAAATAGTAAACAGAACTATAAGAAGACAATATAAAAACTTTAAGATTCATAAAATTATATCCAGATTATAAGATAAAATCATAATGAACAAAATCAATTATTTTCAAAGGTGCTCAAATGCAACAAGCCAACATCACATCAAGCATATTGTTATTTGACCTGACTAATATTAAAACATAATCATGAATAAGTAACCATTTGTAAAGTGTCAAAAGTTTCAAATACCTGTGGCCACATTGTATCAATAATAATAATAATATGCTGTCTACAAGAAAAGAGAACAAACTGATTATATTACAAAGCTTCAATAAAATGAATTTTATTTATTACAAAATACTTTAATTGCTTCTGGAAATAAATTAAGCATAATCATCTTATAGATTTAAAAGTATAGGCAAAATGGTACACTTCACATGATAAAGACATTCAAGAAATGAGTCATAATTGAATATTCTTAAATTGTAAACATAAAATATATTTACTATATATAATATTTAATCATAATAAATTTTTAAAACTTTCACAACAACATTGTGAAAGGGCACAAATATTTAGAACCAGGGTTTTGTTATTGAACATTATTCGTGAAATTATACCAGAAAGTTAAACTGATGTGGATGGAAAAGAAGTAAACTATCTTAAGAAGAGAGGGAAGTGAAAGTACATACAGCTCCAGAAAATCCCTTGAAAAGTCTCTAGAGCTAATTTAAAAAAAAAAAATCATATAGTCTAAAAGCCATTAAATGCTCACACACGGAATTCACTTTTTTCTTTCTTTCTTTCTTTTTCTTCCATATTTTTTTTTATTTTTATTAACTACAGTTTATTCACTTTGTATCCCCCTGTAGCTCCTTTCCTTCTCCCGTCCCAATTCCACCCTCCCTTTCTCTTCTCTACCCATGTAACCTCCAAGTCCACTGATAAGGGAGGTCCTCCTCCCCTTCCTCTGACCCTAGCCTATCAGGTCTCATCAGGACTGGATGCTCTGTCCTCCCCTGTGGCCTGGTGAGGCTGGCAGGAAAGAATGATGGAAAAGCAGGCAACAAAATCCATGTCGGAGACCACCCTGTTGTTTTTTTTTTTTTTTTCCTAGGGGACCCACAGGGGACCCATGTGTAAGGGGCATGCGCTGAGTCCATGCATGGCCCTATGTTTTGTGCTCTGTAAGTCTCCCTGGGACTAAGCTAGTTGACTCTGTTGGTCTTCTTGTGGAGCTCCTGTCCCCTATGGGTCTTTCTATTCTTTCCCCATTCTCCCGCAAAACTCCTTGTGCTCAACCTAATGTTTGAATATGAGTCTCATCATCTATATCTATCTGCTGTTGCGTGAAACCCTCAGAGGACAGCTATGTTTGTCTCCTGTCTGCAAGAAGAGCAAATTTCATTAGTAGTGTCAGGGCTTGGTTTTTACCCAGGAGTTGTTCTCAGGTTGGGCCTGGTGTTGGTGGATCATTCCCTCAATCTCTGATCTATCTTTATCCCTATACATCTTGTAGGCAGAGTAAATTTTGGATTGAAGATTTTGTGGGTGGTCTTTCACCCCCTCCACTAGGAGTCCAGTCTAGTTAAAGGGTGGCCTATTCAGTTTCTATAAACCCTGCTACTAGGATTCTCAGCTGCTGTCACCATTATCCTTCCAGGAGCCTAACAAGTTGTAGGTCTCTATTTGGTCTCAGAGATGCCCCTGCCCACAGTTTAACTTCTATTTGCAAGCACACTGCCTTCCTGCTTTCTCTTCTCATTCTGATATGTACTCTCATTTCTCTTCATGTCCATTCTTCAACCTTGTTCCCACTTCTTCAACCACTTCTTTCTATTTTAATTCCACTTCTGAGTGATATTTATGTATTCTCCACTGGGTCCTCCTTTCTACCTATCTTCTTTGGATCTCCAAATTGTAGTAGTGTTATCCTGTATTCTATGGCTATTTTCTGCTTTTAAGTGAGTACATACCATGTGTATTTTCTGGGTTTGGGTTACCATCTAGTCCCATCTATTGGCCTGAAAATTTCCTGATTTCCTTGTTTTTAATAGCTGAGTCATAATCCATCGTTTAAATGCAATGGAAATTTTCATCCATTCTTTAGTTGAGAGACATATATAAATAAAGCTGCAGTGAACATAGCCGAGCAAATGTCCTTTTTGTATGGTGGAACATCTTTGGGGTATAATACCCAGGAGTGGTATAGCTGGGTCTTCAGGTAGAGCTATTCCCAATCCTGTGAGAAAGAACCAGATTGATTTCCAAAGTGGTGCAAGCTTGCACTCCTACCGGCAGGGGAGGGGAGTTCCCCTTGCTCCACATCTTTGCCAGAATGTACAGTCACTTAAGTTTTTGACCCTAGCAATTCTGACAGGTTTAAGACGGAATATCAGAGTCATTTTGATTTGCATTGCCTTGCTGACTAAAGACACTGAGCATTTCTTTGAGTGTTTCTCCACCATTCGATATTCCTCTTTTGAGCATTCTGTTTAGCTCTGTACCCCATTTTTAAATTGGATTATAAACATTGTTGGTGTTTAATTTCTTGAGATCTTCATATATTTTGGATGTTATCCCTCAGGCAGATGTAGGATTGGTGATGATATGTGCTTAATGTGTAGGCTGTGATTTTGTTCTCTTGACTTACAGAAGCTTTTCAGTTTCATGAGGTCTCCTCTATTAATCATTTATCTTAATGCCTGAACTGTTGGTATTCTGTTCAAGAAGTTGTCTCCTATGCTAATGACTTCAAGGCTCTTTCCCCTTTTCACCTCAATTAGATTTAGTGTAAATGATTTTATGTTGAGATTTTTGATCTACTTGGATTTAAGTTTTGTGTAGGGTAATAAATATGGATCTATCTGTATTCTTCTACATGTAGACATCCAATTAGACCAGCACCATTTGTTGAAGATGCTTTCATCTTTTCATTGTATGGTTTTGGCTTCTTTGCCAAAACTAAAGTATCCATAGTGTGTTGGAGATATTTGTGAGTCTTCAATTTATTTCTATTAATCTTCCTATCTGGTTTTATGCCATTATGATGTAGTTTTCATTACTATTGCTTTTGTTGTTCAACTTGAAGTCAGGTACAGTGATACCTCCAGAATATCTTTTATTGCACAAGATTGTTTTCACACTCCTGTTTTTTTTTTTTTTAATTTCCCATATGAAGATGAGAATTGCTTTTTTAATGTTTTGTTTTGGATTTTTTTTATCAGAATAAGCAAGAGAGAGGAAATAACTTCAAGAATTGATCAGCTGAGTGAACACATGGCCATTTTGGAATTTTCATGAGAATTCCATTAAATCTGTACATTACTTACGGTAAAGTGGCCATTTTTCCTATGTTAATCCTACACAATGATGAACATGGAAGGTCACTCCATCTTCTGTTATCTTCTTTAATTTCTTTCATCAGAGACTTGAAGTTCTTGTCATACAGGTTTTGTCATACAAAACTTGCTTGTTTAAAGTTATATCATCATATTTTATATTATTTGTGGCTATTTAGAAGAGTGACGTTTCCCTAAATTCTTTCTCAGCCCATTAATTATTTGTATGAAAGAGGGCTATTAATTTTTTGAGTTAATTTTGTATCCAGACACTTTGCTAAAGGTGTTTATCAGCTGTAGGAGATTTGGTAGAGGTTTTGGGGTCACTTATGTATACTATCGTCCTCTGTCAATAGTGATACTTTGATTTCTTTCTTTCTGAATTGTATCTCCTTGATGTTCCCCTTGATTGCTCTATCTAGGACTTCAAGTACTATATTGAAGAGACATGGAGAGAGTGAGTAGCCTTGTCGTGTTCTTGATTTCAGTAGAATTGATTTGAGTTTCTCTCCATTTAGTTTGATATTGGCTATAGGCTTATTTCATATTGCCTTTACTATGTTTAAACATGTGTGTTGTATCTCTGATTTCTCCAATACTTTAAATATGACTGGGTATTGGATTTTGCCAGATGATTTTTTTTTTTTTGCCATTTAAGGAGATGATCATATGTTGTTTTTTTTCTTTCATTTTGTATGATGATTTACATTGATGGATTTCTGTATATTGAACACCCCTGCATGCCTGAGATGAAGCCTACTTGGTCATGGTGAATGCTAATTTTGATGTGTTCTTGGATTCAGATTGTGAGTATTTTATTGAGTATTTTTTGTGTCAATGTTCATAAGGTAGTTTGGTCTTAAATTCTCTTTTTTCTGTTGGGTTATTATGTGGTTTAGGTGACTGTGGTCTCGTAGAATGAGTTTATGCCTGTTCCTTCTGTTTCTATTTTTGCGGAATAGTTTGAAGAGTATTGGGATTAGCTCTTCTTTGAAGAACTGGTAGAATTCTGGACTCAAATTATCTGGCCTTGGGATTTATTTTTGCATGGTAGACTTTTGATGATGGCTTGTATTTCCTTAGTGATTACAGGACTATAAAATTTGTTCACCTGATATTGATTCAACTTTGGTAAGTAGAATCTATCAAGAAAATAGGCCATTTCGTTCAGATTTTCCAGCTTTGTGGAGTAGAGGCTTTCGAGTAGGACATAAATATCCTTTCGATTTCCTCAGTGTTATGTACCCCTTTTTGTTTCTGATTTTGTTACTTTGGATAATATTTTTTTTTTGCTGTTTAGTTAGATTGGCTATGTGTTTGTCAATATTTTCTCAAATAACCCACTTTTAGTTTTGTTGATTCTTTGTATTATTCTCTGTGTTTCTAAGTTATTGATTTCAGCCCTGAGTTTGATTATTTCCTGCTCACTTCATTTTATTCTACAATTTTAAGATGAGCTGTTAAGTTCCTCATATGTGATTTCTCCAATTTCTTCATGAAGGCACTTAGTGCACTTAGTGCTTTCATTGTGTCCCGTAAGTTTGGGTATGTTGTGCCTTCATTTTCATTGAATTCTAGAGAGTCTTTTATTTACTTCTTTATTTAATCCCTGACCCAGTGGTCACTGAGTAGAGAATTGGTTAGTTTCCATGAGTTTGTAGGGTTTCTATTATTTCTGTTGTTGTTGTGTTCTAGCTTTAATCCATGGTGGTCTGATAAAATATAGGGAGTTATTTCAACCTTCATATATTGGTTGAGGTTTGATTTGTGACCAAAATGTGATTAGTTTTGCAGAAGGATCCATATGGTACTGACAAGAAGATATACTCTTCTGTGTTTGAGTAAAATGTTCTATAAATATCTTTTAGGTCCATTTGATTCATGTCATGTTAGTTTCATTATTTTTCTGGTTAGTTTCTATTTCATTGATGTATGCATTGATGAAATTGGAATGTTGAAGTCTCCCACTATCAATGTTGGAGTTAAGTGTGTGATTTAAGCTTTATTGGTTTTTTTTTGTTTTTGTTTTGTTTTGCTTTTTTTTTTTAACAATGTGGGTGTCCTTGTACTTGGGGCATAGATGGTCAGAACTGAGAAATCATCTTGGTGGATTGTTATTTTTTTTAATGAGAACGTAGTGCTCTCCTCATCTCTTTTGATTACCTTTGCATGTAAGTCTATTTTATTAGGTATTAGAATATTTACTCCTGCTTGTTTCTTGGGTCTGTTTGCTTAGAAAACCTTTATCTAACCCTTTATTCGGAGGTAATGTCTAACTTTGTTACTGAGGTGAATTTATTGTATGCAGCAGAATGGATGGATCCTGTTTTCATATCTACTCTGTTAACCTGTGTCTTTTTATTGGGGAACTCAGTCCATTGATATTGAGAGATATTAATGACAAATGGTTGTAATTCTTATCATTTTGATGTCAGTGGGGTAGCATGAGTGGGTGTTCATCCTTTATTCTGTTTTTGTTTGTATGAAATTATTTATTCTCTTGGGTGTAGTTACCCTTGGTGTATTTTAGTTTTACTTCTAGCATCCTCTGTAGGGCTGGGTTAGTGGAAATACATTGTTTAAATTTGCTTTTGTCATGGAATATCTTGTTTTCTTGTTTTCTCCTTCCACGGTAATTGAAAGGTTTCCTGGGTGTAGAAGTCTGGGATGCCATCTGAGATCTTTTAATGTCTGCTAGATATATGTCCAGGCCCTTCTGGCTTTTCAAGTCTCTGTTGAGAAATCTGGTATAATTCTAATAGGTCTGCCTTCATATGTTACTTGGCCTATATATTCTGAGATTTAAATATTTTTCTTTGCTCTGTACATTTTCTTATTTGTCCAAAATATTTGGTGTTTTGTAGGCTTCTTGTATGTTTATAGGCATCTCTTTTAGGTTATGGACATTTTCTATTATTTTGCCTATGATATTTTCTGGGCCTGGGAGCTGGGAATCTTCTATTCTTATTATTTTTATGCTTAATCTTTTCATGGTGTTACTAATTTCCTGGATGTTTGTGTTAGAAAGTTTTTATATTTAGCATTTTCTTTGACCAATGTATACATTTCTTCTATTGTATCTTTTATGCCTGGGATTCTTTCTTCCATCTTTTATAGTCTGTTGGTGTAGTCTCTTCCTGTTCTCTTTCCTAAGTTTCACATTTCTAGGATTGCCTCAGATTGTGTTTAATTTATTGGTTATAATTCCCTTTGCAAGTCTTGAACAGTTTTATTAATTTCTTTCTCCTGTTTGCTTGTATTTTTCTGTATTTCTTTAAGGGATTTATTTTCTTCACTTGTTTGATTCTATTTTACAGAATTTCTGTGAGGTATTTATCAATTTCCTGTTTAACAGCCTTTATCATCTTCATAAGATTAGATTTAAGGTCATTTTCCTGTGCGTCAGGTGTGTTAGGATATCTTGTAGCATGGTAAATGGGTTGTGGTGGTGCTGTATTGTCCTGTTTTATTTCTATTTTTTTGAGTGTCCTCTAGGCATCTGGTTGTAACTGGTTTTCACAGGCTTGGAGGTGGCTGGTAGTCTCTGACAGCTGCCATCTTTGGTAGTCTATGATGTCTGTTACCTCTCTACTGGCAATTTCCATTGTTAACTACCTTTGGGACCACAGGCAGAGCTGATACCCAGAAATTGGCACAAGAAGTTCACAGAACAGACCTTACCTCTTCTGGTAGTCTATAATGGCTGCTATCCCTGGGAGTGCAGGTTGAGCTGGTTCCTGGAATTTGGAGACCAGGGGTCAGAGAACAGATCTCACCTCCACTGGTAGTCTCCAATGGCTGGTGTACCTGGAACTCCAGAGTTCACTTTTTTAAATCAACAATCTAATACTAAAACTTTCACTGAAGAAGATTTGCTTCACTAATAAAATACAAATTTTTAAAAATAGATGTAAGCTCAGTAAGATGATTCCAGATAAAGCCACTGTTACAAGATGACTTGAGTCCAACCACCAGGATCTAAATGTGGGAACAAGAGAACCACCTCTTCAAGTCGTCTTTGGACCTCCACTTAGATTCTTAGACCTATATGTAAACACACACATATACATTTAAAATCCCTTTTTTAAATTTTACAGACTAAGAAATCTATTCAACTAAATGCAAAAAATAAAAAATAAGTGTAGGATATGAGTGGCAAAGAATTAAAAAATGCCTAAATGAATGAGAAAGCACAGAAATTGTTTACTAGGAAACTCTCCAAGACACTCTCCAAACTGGTAAGTGATTCAATTCAGCACCTAGTTAATAGTTAATGAAAGCAGTTAATAAAAGTCAGCTTTTTTATTAAAAATTAAAAAGTTGATTGAAAATTGCATGTAAAAATCCAAATAATAAAAGAGCCAAAACAATTTTGTGTGAGTACACTTTGAAAGTTGTACTTAGTGAGGCAGTTTGTCATGAAATAGGATAATTGTGCATGCCAAATAAATACTTTGAGAGGCCTCAGGACACCTTTATATGCAGCCAGCTGGTGGTAGAAAAAGGTTGAATGCCATTCATTGAGATAAAAGTAATGTTTGTAGCAACCATTCCTTGGAAAACTCCATATCTTCATAGTAAAGAACAAAGTGGTCCTTTGCCTCTCCCAAAAAAAAATTATTTCAAATCGCTCATTCATACCAACCGTAAATCCCCTAGAATAAAAATTTCCAAAGAAAATCAGAGAATAAACACTTGTAACTAGACATTTCTACAAAATAGATAATTTCACTGTTGAAGAAGTAATTATGATACTGCAACATCTCAGGCCAACTGAGATTTTCTCTTTTTTAATTTAATTTAATTTTATTAATTATGCTTTATTAACTTTGTATCCCCCACAGGCCCCTTCCTCCTCCCCTCCTGATACCCCCCTTCCACCTCCTTCTTCACGCATGCCCTTCCCCAAGTCCACTGATAGGGAAGGTCCTCCTCTCCTTCCTTCTGATCCTAGTCTGTCAGATCTCATCAGGAGTGGCTGCATTGTCCTCTACTGTGGCCTGGTGGTGCTACTCCCCCCTCATGGGGAGGTGATCAAAGAGCAGGCCAATGAGATTATGTCAGAGGCAGTTCCTCTTCCCATTACTATGTAACCCACTTAGACACTAAACTGCCAGGGGCTACATCTGTGCAGGGGTTCTAGGTTATCTCCACACCTGGTACTTGGTTGAAGTATGAGTCTCTGGGAGGACTCCTGTGTTCAAATTTTCTCGCTCTGTTGTTCTCCTTGTGGGGTTCCTGTCCTCTCCAGATCTTAATATTTCCCACTTCTTACTACATACTATAAGATTCCATGCACTTTGCCCATCAGTTGGCCATAAGTCTCAGTGTCTGCTTTTGATAGTCTGCAGGGCAGAGCCTTTTAGAGGTCCTCTGTAGTAGGTTCCTAGGTTGTTTCCTGTTTTCTTCTTCTTCTGATGTCCATCCTCTTTGCCTTTCAGGATGGGGATTGAGCATTTTAGTCAGGGTCCTCTCTCTTGATTAGTTTCTTTAGATGTACAGATTTTAGTAGGTTTATCTTATATTACATGTCTATATGAGTGAATATATACCGTGTGTGTGTCTTTTTGCTTCTGGGACAACTTACTCAGGATGATCCTTTCCAGGTCCCACCATTTACCTGCAAATTTCATGATTTCCTTATTTTTCATTGCAGAATAATACTCTATTGTATAGATATACCACAATTTCTGCATCCATTCTTCAGTTGAGGGGCATCTGGGCTGTTTCCAGCTTCTGGCTATTACAAATAAAGCTGCTACAAATGTGGTTGAGCAAATGTCCTTATTGTGTACTTGAGCACAGGCTCTAAGAGCAACAATCAATAAATGGGACCTCATGAAACTAAAAAGCTTCTATAAAGACACAATCATCAAAACAAAATGACTGCCTACAGATTGGGAAAGAATCTTCACCAACCCTTTACCTGCCAGAGGGCTAATATCCAGTATATATAAAGAACTAAAGAAGCTGAAAAGCAGCAAACCAAGTAATCCAATTAATAAATGGGGAATAGAGCTAAACAGAGAACTCTTTGTAGAGGAATATCGAATGGCAGAGAAAAACTTAAAGAAATGCTTAACGTCATTAGCCATCAGGGAAATGCAAATCAAAACGACCCTGAGGTTTCACCTTATATCCATCAGAATGGCCAAGATGAAAAAACTCAAGTGACAACACATGCTGGAGAGGTTGTGGAGGAAGGGGAACCCTCCTCCACTGCTGGTGGGAATGTAAACTACTACAATCACTCTGGAAATCAATCTGGATCTTTCTCAGACAACTAGGAATAGTGCTTCCTTAAGATCCAGCCATATCACTCCTAGGCATATATCCAACTGAGATTTTCAAATCCAAATTGTTAGAGGAGAATGTGGGTGATCAAAATGATGATGATGAGTAAAATTGAGGATGTGGAAAACTTGAAACTTTCAATTGATGCTGGTATATCTACTTGAAAAGCAATCTGATAATGATTCAAAACATTCTTCTTAATGTTTACCCAAGAAGTATGAAAATATAAGTCAACACAGAAACTTAAACATGAATGATCAGAGATCCACATTTATACTTGCCTCAAAGAAGAGACAGCATAAGTATCATTTAATTTTAAATGGATAAATAAGTTAGTAATAGTCATGTGAAAAGTAGTTATAAAAAGGCCTGTAATAAAACTAGTTGTTGTTATAACATAATGCTGCTAATGGAGGTGACACGTCCATAATTTTAATAGTCTAAAAGGTGAGAAATGACAATTTCTGTGTATTCCATGATAGTTATAGTGTGCAAAACCTCGTCTTAAAAATAAACAAATAAACAAAAACTGGAACTTTCTGCTAAGCCTAATGATGTGAGTTTGCTGTGTTTTGCACATATGGTGGAAAAAGAAAATAGGAAAGTCATTCCATAACTTACACATGTACCTGGATAAATGTGCTTGCACACACCCACAAACTCACATGAAGACACACATATACATCTGTGCACACACATTAAGTAAGTGTGATAACAATTAAAATTAGAAAATAACCTCTCATGTCTAGTATAAGTGTCAAATAACAAAAAAAAAGCACCTATAATGGTTCCACAAGCATAGTCAACTAAGGTGGAATGTGTTGACGTGTGGTGGTTTTTACTTTAAGAAGATATAAATACGTTTGGGATCAGCAAAAATCAATCTCAAATTTTAGAATTTGATCTTCCTTTAAATTAGTGACAAATGGGAATACAATGCCTTATGATGTTTAGCAGTGACAGTAGAGGAAAACTCCATCAGCCAAGCAATAAGAATAATAGACAAGTCTGGTGTTGGTATATGATGTAAGTCTTTAATTCTTTGTATATTTCAATACATATTGGATTTATTGGATCATAATATCATTGAAGTTGAAGAGTGTTTATATATGATGTCTCCAGTGATAAAAAGGTTTTATTTCTGAGGAGGATACAAGGTTTGTTCTTGCTAATGAAAGTGAAATTTTTCTCCCTGTTGTAAACGTATTGTAAAATGGGGTTTGGATCACAATTCACATCTTGGAAAACATACTACAAACCTTTTGAATTAAATTAGATTAACTAAGTACTTTCTTAGTGTGCTTATTGTACACGTATTGTTTTACATGTGGGACTTTTTATGCACATATTTTATACATTACATATAGCTTCTCTGTTTCCTCTCCTATTGATACCCTTTGTTCACTTGGACAGTTTAGATTCTCCTTTCATGCCGTAAATACATACATGACTAATTTATATCACAAAAATTTAAATCCATCATGATTATTCAGAACAGAAGTTATTTAAAAGTCAGTGTAGCTCTTCATTTCATGTTTGTTTTTTTTTTTGAGTAAGCTTAACATAGGGACTTGAGACATACTCTCTTGTACCACTCACAGGAAGTCTCAAGATGTATTGGAAATAGATGTTTTTCCTTAGGATTCCCAGATATTTTTGCTCAGTGACAACTGGAAATTTCCAAATTTTGGACTGGGAGGATATAACAGGCATACTGGCTATTTGTGTGTGTGTGTTATATGTAAATAAACAGCATTGTTCCCTGGCTTCTGCTTGATTTTCTTCTTCCAGGTGCCTGTATTGCATCCCTGTCATGCCTTCCCTCAGTGAAAGACTTATAATCTGTAGGATGAAATAAAATATTTCCCCTGGAAGTTGCTTTCGATCCTAGTGTTTTATCACAGTAAAAGAAAACCTAAATAACATAAGGGTTATGAATACAGAGGTGAAGTTTGCAGTCTGTGATGACATGAAAGTAAAGTAAATGAGTGAGTTATTTAAGATATTGTATAAATTGAAACCACGAAAATGAGTCAAATTTAATCATTTTACCTATATAGAATTGCAGAGAGACAAATATAAGAACATGTTTATAATGAGTATGAAGTAACCACTTTCCTAGTAAATCCTTCTTGTTTCGTAGTCTAGTTAAAAACTTACTGTTCACTAAGGTTGATAGTTAACCAAAAAATAAAAATAATGATAATAAAATTAAGCAAGGTCACTTCTCAGATTACCTCAGTTCTCCCACATGAATGACCATCAAAGACACTATTCAATCAAAGGAAAAAAAAATCTCTTCAAACATTTCCTTTATGTAGTTCTATTAATAAAGCAATCTTGGACAATTTGGGTCTTATTAGATTGGACTATGGCATATACTTAAAAGAACACATTGACATATTGGCATCTCTTGTCCCATTTTCCTAATAAAATAAGGTAATACTTGGATTTAATAACTATCAAATCAGTTCATCAGAGTAAAACAGTGATGACATCATTACTGACATGAAAGAAACCTATACTGCCATTGTCTAATGTGTGTGACAAAAAAAAATATCTGATGTATTTTAAACTCTAGGTTTTATCTTCAGCAACTATGAGCATTCTTCAATCTCTGTGAAATAAGTTGTCTCTCATTGATCTTGCTGCTAAGAAGGGATTTCATGCCTGTGAAAGCTGGTCAGCTCCTGAGAAAACCTCACTGTTTGTTTGTTAGTTCTCTGGTTCTTAATTTTCAGAGGTCAAAAAGTTATCAAAGGTTGAATACAGGCTGACCAGAAATAGCATCTAACGTTTTACAAAATGCTGCGGCTCAGCAGCCATACTAAGTTATTATGAGCTTATCTAGCATGTGATACTCACACCATATGTGAGGAGCATGAACACAGAATTGTGTTTCACACAGAAATCTGACAAGGTTGCCAGCAGAGTGCTCTTGGGGTTTGTGCTCACAATCTGCCTAATGTGCTCCTCAGCACAATTCATGCGAAAGACAATTACAAGCTGCTCTCTGGGGTGCTGCTGATATTCCTTCATTTGAAAATCTCAAGAGCAAAAATATGGATTGTGTCTGGGAGATGATATCAACTGAATGACGAGGAAAATCAGCCCAGTAAAATCTACACAATAACAGAGGCATGGGGATTTTACTTCCTTTTCTTCATGTTTTGTTTTGTTTCATGTAGTATTGTTTACTCTTAAGACAAAGTCTCGAATGGAAGCAATATTTACAAGAGCATTTTTCCTAAAGGATTCACAGAAATGTGTATAGATGCAAATTGTTTGGAGGACGAGACGACCTTATTCAACAATTTTGGGACCTCTCTTCCCTCTCATTGTTTCCTTGTCTCACTGTGTGGTTCATTGACGAGAAATCTAGTTTGAGAACACAGTACTGTGGTTCTGGCAGTAGTGATATTGCATCAATAACAGAAACTAATAAGATAGGGAGAAGCGGAAGGCCACACATGAATTAGTGTACCGATGGGTTCAGAGTGTGAATTTTCATAGACATAGGCTATGGTTTTCCTATAATCCCAGGTAAACGACAAAAAACCCACTCTAATAGTCAATTTTGATGATTTTTATCAGGTCCTGCAAACTGAGACATGCTAAGCCAAATTAAGGAAAAAATTTAATTCATAGGCAGTTTAATATTCAAAAGTAGACATCTCATGTATTTAGATCTTCATGGCTAAAAGTGTGTAAGGCATATATCACTTGTTTAAGCAATAATACAGATGCTCATGCACCTGGTACAAGCACTATTGCATTATAAAAATCTCTCTGTACATCAGCAGAAATGGGAATTGGGTGAAATTTAGTATAGATAAAATTCCCTGAGGGCACTTACTAATGCACAGCTGACAGATGAATTATATTTTAGCTTTGGCAGAAAGTACTGGAGGCTAGCTAAAATGGGGTATTAACTGGGATTAAGGCTTATTCTACCCCAGGCTTTGCTTAGACTATACTAAAAGCAAACAGAGATTATACTATTTGAAAAGAGAAAAGACTATTTGTCTAGAAAATAAAGTTATGTGGGCAAATTTCTTCTGAATAAATTGCATATGTAAATGTTAAAAAATAATAAAAGTAAAAACAAACGATTACTGAAATTACCAAACACAAAATTATTTTGTTGTAAGAACAGGTTCCTCACTGATATTTAGAATTCCCAACTTAGAAAACTAGACTCTAGTTCATATTTCAAAGTCTCTTGGATGTGCTTTTGGATCAAATATGAGACAACGAAAATAGTGAGTTCACTGGTAATGTTACTGGGGTTAAAAGGTGAAACTGAGGTGAGAACTAATATTAGTTGCAGTTTGTTAACTTATCCCTGCTGTATCCTGCTCCCTCTTTCCTTTCCAACCCCACCCTTCCTCCCTCCCTCATATCCTCTCTGCCCCTTTCCAAGTCCACTGATAGGAGAGAACATCCTCCCCTTTCATCTGATACTGGTTTATCAAGTATGTTCAGAATCTGTTCCCCTTATTAGGGAACCCACTTGGATACTGAGGTACCAAGGGCTGCATCTGAGCAGAGGTTCTAGGTTGCATCCATACATGGTCCTTATTTGGAGAAACAGTCACATAAAAGACCACTGTGCCCAGATGTATTTGGTCCTTGTGGAGCTCCTGTCCTCTCCAGGTCATATTAACTCCCCCCTTTTTTATGATTGGGCAGAAAGAATAGCAAAAAGAAACCAGAGAAACTAATGTTTATTGGACAACTGAACTATGTAAACTCCTCTAGCAAGCACACTAAAATAAGTTTCATGTTTTGAATTTTTTAAAGTCTTCATGCTATTACTCATTTGCCCAGTTTTTCAGTAATTTTTGATGAATGTGAGCCACTGCTATAATTAGAGAAGGAATATTGTGGGGTATTTAATATCATGTTTTCTGTGCCAGATGTGTGTGCTTTTAGATAATTTAGTTGAATAAATCTGTGGCTCTAATTTCTTCATCTGAAAATATTTATGAGTGGCTAATGGCAAGGACTGCGTAGATAGGGAGAATCATGTTTGGTTTTGACAGGGGTGCCCCGTAGGAGGGTGCTCATAGTCACGTGAATTGCTTCATATATGTGTACATATGGATATCACTAATTAGTTCTAGTGGGTTATTTTCTTTAAGAAATCATGAAGTTTGAAGCTAGATATGTGGGGAAGTGGGACACTGGAGAGGCAATGGAGGAGAGAAATAGAAAATGGGATACGATCTTATTTCATTGGCTACTAGTATAAAATAAAAATACTTTAAATTAAATGTTGATTAAAATAATAGCATCCTAGTAAGACTATTATGACCCTAAATAAGATGCTTAGATAGTTGTGGACCATACCATGTTACATGTATTTCACTGTATTCTGACTTCTATTTCCATGAAAGGACTTCGTGTGTACTGAGAGTTTAGGGAATTTTTTTCCTGATTTAACATTATTAATATTGGTATAGTTAAATCAAAATTTGCAATATGAAAACTGAGTGGAACTATCCTTTGGTTTCATGGAAACAGGAATTTGGACTCTGTCATTGTGAATGTTTTCAGGTTTGAAATTAGTCATCTTTTTCAGATAATTAAACTATCTTTTCATAACTTTCCTTTTGAATGTGAATTGACTATCTCTCATTCTTTAGATCGTAAGGTCCTGTATGGTTATGAATGTACAGTGACTGTAGTATGGAAATGCTATGTGTGCAGGACTCTGCTCAGTAGAAAAAGAATAGAAAGCATTCTCGTATATTGCACATTTAATCTCTTAGCAAATCCCAACGACAGAAGAAACTTTATATATTCTTTGAAGGTAAAAAGTAAATTTCAGAAAAGCTGACGTACCAGTCACATAAAAAAAAAATAGTGGGGAAGGATATATTTCTCTCTGTGGCAAGCAATATTGAACTCTGGAACCTGATGCCTCAGATAATCTGTGTAGGGAAATGCCAGCAGTATAAGATTGAACTCAGACCCAACTAGAATATTTGCTCTCTAACTGCATGTGAGGTGTTCCTTGACTGTAGTTAGTTATCTACAAACCAATCTTCAGGAAATACAAATAAACATCAGGGAAATGAGCTCTCAGTAAAGTTAGCTAGAATTAGACTTTTCTCAGAATGTAAGTCAGTGGTGCCAATTCCTGAGTTATTGAATAGACAGGTTTCTAATATGCTCGCCATGATTCTGAAGTTTTCTTGAACAATCTTACTTGTTCAATGTAAAAGAGAACATGAAAAAAAATGAAAAAAAAAATAAACAAGCCATAATCTCTTTATAAAATGATTTGAAGCATAAGCTTTGTTGATAACAAGTCAGTGGCCTGATCTCCCTATGTGAAGAAGGGCATTTGCATATTTATAGCATGGTTTCTGGGAGGGCTATTTTCAGACATGTTAAACTTTGAGCTTGAATCTCAACTTATGTTTCTTGCTCATCTGGTGAGGTATTTATATTTTCCACTGTGCTATAGTTTACGCAATTTTACATTATCTTTATGCTTCCCCATGGTAGCATACAATTTTGAGAAGATCATTTTATTTTGGGAAGTAGGTAAATGAGTAGAACAGAATCTTTCATGGGGCTTTAGTGTTTGTGTGTGGGGATGGGGAGAATGTTACACATGTGGAACTCCACAAGGAGAGCAACAGAACCAAAAAATCTGAGCACAGGGTTCTTTCCTGAGACTGATATTCCAACCAAGAACTATGCATGGAGATAACCTAAGACCCCTGCACAGATGTAGCCCATGGCAGTTCAGTATCCAAGTGGGTTTCCTAGTAAGAGGAACAGGGACTGTCTCCAAATGAACTGATTGCTCTGCTCTTTAATTACCTCCCCCTGAGGAGGAAGCAGCATTACCAGGCCACAGAGGAAGACAATGCAGCCACTCCTGATGAGACCTAATTGACTAGGATCAGAAGGAAGGAAAAGACCTCCCCTATCAGTGGACTTGGGGAGAGGCATGCATGGAGAAGGTGGATGAAGGGAGGAATTGGGATGGGAGGAGGGAGAGAATCATAGCAGGGACACAAAGTGAATAAAGTGTAATTAATAAAGAAAAAAACAGAATGAAAGAAAAAAAACAGGAAGAAGTTTATAAGAATAATCAGTATCAGGGTAATGACAAATAGAACATCTTTATGATATTTTTTCCACGTATTTATTTCTAAGAATTATCACTTCCCTAGAAACATCGATTGCTTTGGGAAGAAAACAAGTGAAGATAAGTAAACATTTTCTCAGTAAAGTTACTTTTCTTTGTGTGTAGGCAATAATGCAATTATGTTTTTTTTTTTAAATTTGGGGGATATGCTGTATTATATGTTTTTATTTTTATTATTAGTTACATTTTATTAACTCTGTATCTCAGCTGTATCCCACTTTCTCATTCCCTCCCAATCACACCTTCCCTCCCTCATCTCCTCCCTGCCCCTTTCCAAGTCCACTGATTGGGGAGGACCTCCTCCCCTTTCATCTGACCCTGTTTTATCAGGTATCTTTATGACTGGCTGCAAAATCCTCCTCTGTGGCCTAGCAGGGCTGTTCCTCCTTTGGGGTGTGGGGAGGTCAAAGAGTCTGCCATTGAGTTCCTGTCAGAAATAGCCCCTGTTCCCCTTACTATGGGAAACCATTTGGTTACTGAGCTACCATGTTTTATAATGAGATATTTCCATCTTCTGTAGACTGCCTCACCTTCTGACACTTTTACTGTTTCTTATCTCTCTTACCTTTTGTTCTTACATTCAAAAGAAGTAAAAAATATTAAAAATGTTGCATACAAGATAGCACATCATATATAAAATAAAAACTCTGACTTTCAAGTTTAAGGCTGATTTTTGCCAAAATCTTAAAAATGTATGCTGTTATCAAACTATGTGAATTTACCTGAACTTGGATATGTTGTTTTATTGCTTTCCTTCAGTAATAACAACTGTTTAGTTACAGATATATCAATACTGAGATTTTTTTATCAATATACCTAACTATGTAATAACTCATATTGTAAACATAACTGTAACAAGCATGAAGAATATTTAACCTGTCTCTCACATATTTATCTCTTCCAGTATTTGGGTCAAGACGACATAACATTGACAAAATTCAAGAAAGATGAGCTCACTAACCATTGCTACACATCAACCCTTCTGCAATAAGTGCAGGAAACTCAGCAATTCTACTGATTTTATTTTAAAGAGTAGTTAAAGAATCATTGATCTCTGAAGCTAAAGAAGCATGTCAATAGCAATACATTATTCTCATTAAAGAATGAGTCATCTGCTGTGGAGACTTTAGAGTACATTAAATAAGATTGAAATCTCCACTGAAATCTCTGTTGCTATATCATGTCTCAGGCTTATAGTTTGTTCTATTTTTTTAAAGACATGGAAAAGACAATATTTTGTAAAATATACTGGTAAATAGGAGGAAAACTTGATATGGGGAATTGGGTTTAAGCCTTTCCTTTTTCATTGATACCAGCAAGAGAAGACAACAAGATCTATATTGAATGTGCCTGCGTGTACATGCTGTATATTGTGTTTATGATGATATTTTGCTTAAGCCATAATATTGCCATTCCAAAGCAGATGTATACTATGAGCTTTTACCAGATTTATTTTTGTTTGGACTAATTTAAATGACATAATTATAAATAACAACCAACACAGAAAATAAAATCATGCTGCCCACATGACTGATGTCTGAGAAAATGGCAAGTTACAAGTGAAGATGTAGTAGGGCCTTGATTTTGAGACATTTGCAGTGTCTAATATACTTAGCTTGATAATCAAGCATTATTTTAATCAAGCAAGTAAGCACTTAATTTGGGATGAATTATAAAAATTCTGGAAACATTGATAAATTGTTGGATTCAAATATAAATTATAAATCAAATGTTTTGATAATTATTTAAGGAACAAAAAATAAAATATATTTACTAATTATTATATCACTGACATAAGATTTTTTAAAGAATAGCTTATATATTAATCATACAGATATTTATTACAAAAAATATTGGCATATTAAGTGTTTGTATATTATATATGTATTTGGGCCATTTATTACAAGAACAACTATAACAGAACCTAATTTTAAGAGACCAAGCTTGCAAAACTAGCAATTCACATCACACAAAAGCACAAATGAGTCTGTCCAATCAGTTGGTCCTTGGATTAGATGCAATATAAAGTGTGTGTGTGTGTGTGTGTGTGTGTGTGTGTTGTGAAAAATTGAACAAATATTGCAACAATGTTGAGAGAATTTCTTGTATATTGTATAAATGTATCGTCACCTGCCAAGAAAAGCTCTATTACCCATAGGATATGTAGAATAGACGGTAGGTTGGAGGACAGACGCATACTACCTTAGTAAAGATAACCACCTCATGCACAATGCAGATTAGTGTAAATGGGATGATTTAAGCTGAGCTAGTCAGAAAAGAGCCTAGCTATATGGCCCAGGTGTTTGTAAATTATATCCTGAGGCTCATGAGTCTTCACTCCAGGATCATGGGGCTGGAAGAATAAACACCCACAACTAATATGAGGCAGATGGATGGATCATCCCCTCTAAGATAATGGGACAGAGATTAAGCACTATCAGCTGCTCCTAAAAGTGTTCTTTTTGTGTTTAGCTTTTCTCTGATTATTCATTTTAAGCATCCTCTAGTACTGTGTCTACCTATCTGAATGTCCATGTGTATTTTTGTATGTTTATGGGTACAAAAGTGTGCATATGTGCAGGTGAATGTGCAGAGATTCATGGGGATGTTATTCAGGGTTAACCTTGGGTGTTGTTCTTCAAGAGTGGTCAAGCTTACTTTGTTAGACAGAGTCTCACACTCATCTAGAGCTTACCGATTTAGCTGGGCTGGCTGGCCAACAAGCCCAAAGGATTTGCCTGACTCTATATCCCTAGCTTTGGGATTAAAACAATGTAATGTTGTATTGAGTTTTTTGCAAGGATGTTGGGAATCAAACTCAGGTCTTCATGCTTTCACAGCAAGCACTTTACATCTAAACAGCCCTATAACATATTTTAACATAGCAACAAGCTGTTGAATGCTATGAAATACAATAGATAGATATTTCTCATCTGCTTGCCAACAAATTCCCTGTCCTCCAGCTGAGCTGCTTTCCTAACAACTAGTTATTGAGCCACTTTGCAGACATTTCAAAAATACCCCAGCTACAAATGACTACTAAATCCAAAACCCCCTATTTCACCAAAATTTGCTTCACTCCTAGCCAGTCTGGAAAATCTTCATATATCATTCAAGCCAAAAATTCCGGCAAAAATGTCCTTGATGTGCTTTCAGTGACCTAGCCAAGTGCTCTGTCAGGATAGGAACAGCTGCAACTCTTCAGTCACTCAGCAAAAGCTAGTGATTGGTAAAATCGAAGTAATTATTGATCGTTATATAGGGATTTATGCGGTGCTTATCCCTGATGAAAGTGGAAGCTCTTGTAGGGCTGGTGCTGAATTACAGTCCCTAGCTTTCATGCCACACATTTCCCAGGATGCTTCGCTCACCTGTTGAAGTAATCTAGAAGGCACTATATTTATTGCCTTGTCCTACTATGACCTTATTAAGACAGCTATTGAATGTTCCACTTCCTCTTTTTTATGTTTTGATTATTTGTTTGTTTGTCTGTCGGTTACTTTTAAAAGAAGTAGAGTGGGCTGAGCTGATGATATCTGTAGAGGTGGTAGCAATCTCCACCACAGTGGCAGAGGAGTAATAAAAAATGATGTAATGACAGAGTTGATGGATTTCAAAAGGAAACCGGGGGAAGAATCAGAGGAACAATATGAGCAAAAAGGTGGAAAGGATAGTGGTCTATGGGACTGAGAAGTAGGAGAGTCAGTACTTAAGGATTTGTAAGGTTGTGACAAAGCAAGAAACAAAGACTGCATGTTCTAGATTCTGGAAGGCCAAGGCACCCAATGCCACGTCTTCAAAGCTATAATGCTACCTAATGTGAAGGCCAAATATCCTCATACCTGATGATCTGCTTTGATACTGTGCATTTCTCCATGCTACTGAGGGACAAATATTTAACTATTGTGGAGTGACAGGCTACTAACAATCAATGCCAGATTAGTGAGTTCCTTTTCAGAAGCCCGGGGAAGTAACTGCCTCTCAGTCTGCCATCTCAGCTCTGTGGCCTTTGTTCCTGAAGGCAAGAGGAATACCAAAACTGGAATAGTTATTTGTTATTTCTTTGTGATTCCCACGTATGTAGAACACATGACCTCTCCAACTCAGTGGTGATAAGAATTATTTCAAGAGCACTGCTGTCCTAGGGATGAGCTATAAATGTGGCAATCAGTTGCAGAAAAGAAAGATTCTGCTGGTTTTGATAAAAGTCTTAAAGAAATGAATGAGATGCACAGGTTTTAATGAGTAACAGGCTCATTGCTATTAAGTATAAGAGCTTTCACCAAAAATGATGGAAGCAAATGGTATTTTTTTTTCTATCCACTATTCATTTTATTTAAAATAAACTAATAAAAATTTGGTTCCATGACCCATGAAGATTTTGTTAAAATATCATTTGTAGGAGGAAACATCTAAAAATAATTGGAATAATTTTTAAAGGGCATCTATGTAATCAAGACTATTTCTAGTAACTTTACTTTTGTAATCTTATGTTGAAAATAATGTAAGAACATAAGTGGCATTATTATTATTATTATTATTATTATTATTATAAATTATTATATTTGCATTTTATTCACTGTGTATCCACTTGTAGTCCCCCACCCTCATCTCCTTCCTGTCCCATTCTCCCTCCCTCTTCGTTTTCTATTCCTCTCCCCTAGTCCACTTGTGGGGAAGTTCCCCTCCCTCATTGTCTGACTATCAGGAGTGTCTGGTTCCTCTTCCTCTGTGGGCTGGTTAGGTAACCCCACTAGGGAGAAGTGATCAAAGAGCAGGCAATCAAATTCATGACAGTGACTGTCTCTTCTCCTCTTACTAAGGTACCTACTTGGAGACTGAGCTGTTTATGGGCTACATCTGAAAAGGGGATCTAGATCCTCTCCATGTATGATCTTTGATTGCTGCATCAGTCTCAGAAGTCTTCCCTGGGGCCAGATCCTTTAGCCTTGTTTGTTTTCTTATGGGGCTCCTGTATCCTCTGGGTCCTTTTATATCCCCCTTTTCCCATAAGACACCCTGTGTTCTGTCCAAAGTTTGGCTGTGCATCTGGTTCAATCTCCTGTTGGGTGGAGTGTTTTAGAGGAGGCGTGTAGTAAGCTCCTGTCCTGTTCTTGCTTTTCTACTGCTTCCCGTGTCTATCCTTTTTTTTTCTTCTGAGAATTAAGCATCTTCCCTAGGGTCCACCTTATTGTTGACCTTCTTTGGGTCTGTAGATTTTAGTGTGTTTATCCTATATTACATAGCTAATATCCAATTATAAGTGAGAATATATCATATGTGTCGTTCTGCTTCTGGGTTACCTCACTAGGGATGATCTTTTCCAGTTCCATCCATTTGCAAGCAAATTTCATGATTTTGTTTTGTTTTGTCTTTAATTGCATAGTAGTATTCCATTATGTAAATGTACCACAATTTCTTTATCCATTCTTCAGTTGAGGAACATCTAGTTTGTTTCCAGATTCTGGATATTACAAATAAAGCTGCTATGAAGATAGATGAGCAAATGTCCTTGTTGTATGATTGAGCATCTTTTGTGTATATGCCCAGGAGTGCTATACTGGGTCCTGAAGTAGCACTATTACCAGTTTTCTGAGAAAGTGCCAGATTGTAAAGTCCAAATTGTTCAGTCTTCAATATAAAACCAGACAAACTAAATGTGTTAGAAGAATAAGTGGGGAAGAACCTTGAAAGCATTGCCACAGGAGACAAGTTCCTGAACAGAACACCAAGGACTCAGGCTCTAAGATCACCATTCAATAAATGGGACCTCATGAAATGAAAAAGTTTCTGTATAGCAAAAGACACCATCAACAGAACTCAACAGCAGCCTAAAGACTGGGAAAAGATTTTCCCATTTTGACCAAATTTTTCTGCAAGGTAATAGATATGAATCCAATTTCATTCTTCTGCATGTGGATGTCCAGTTCTTCCAGCATCAAGTTTTGGAGGTATTTTTTTTTCTTTTGTGTGTTTTTTATCTCTATGTCAGAAATCAGGTGACTTTAGTTGTGAATGTTATGAGTGCTCATGTTTGTGTCTTCAATTTTATTCCATTGATCTGTATGTGTTTTTGCTCGCTAGTATCCTACTATTATTATTACTACAGCTTTAAAATATATCTTCAATTCTGGAATAGCAATCTTTGCAGTATTCATTTTGCTCAAGATTGCCTTATTCATCATTGGTATTTCTACTTCCACATCAATTTTAGGATGTATTTTTTTCATTTCTGTGAAGATTGTTGTAGGCATTTTTATTGGGATTGGATAAAATTTGTAACTTGTTTTTGGTTGGAAAGTAATTTTTGCAATGTTAATTTTACCTGTCTATGAACATGGGTTAACTTTCGAGCTAGTGCTATCAAAAAGAACTGATCATAATGATCACCTCTTTTTTTATTTTTTTCCTGATTTTAATAGAATTTCTTCATATTTTTCTCCATTTGGCAAAAGTTAGATATGAGTTTATCTTACGTAGCTTTCAGTTTGATGATTTATGTTCCAACCTAACCTTATACTGAGTGAGGTAACTGAAACCCAGAAAAACAAATAGCAAATATTTTCTATCATCAGCAGTTTCTAACTGCAAATCCTCAGATGTGTGTTTGCAACATGAGGTAACTACAGAATACAGGAAATTATAAAGAGATCAGAGTTGGAAATAAGGGATCCTGAGAGGTTTAGAGCAGGACACAGGTCAAAAGAAATCCGAAACAAAGACCCTGCTTGGAGGAAGAAAGATAATGGATATAGAAAGAGAAGGAAGGACAACGACTTCAAGGTTTTGTGAAAAAGCCTAATGGAATCATATTATTTTATTCATCTTAAATTAAAAAACCACATATAAGGATATAGAATATCCTACCACCACTTAGCCAGACTAGCAAAATTCCTTGATATATTCTATATCTCATCCATATATCCACAGATAAGAGTAGTTAGCACTGTTCTTCAAGAAGTGTCTCTTTACAGCAAACTGAGACTATTATAACAAAAACAAGACAAACAAACAAACAAAAACACACAACTGAATACAGTACAGACAACAGTGGAGAAAAGATGCAACAGAGGCCTCTACATCACAGTTAATTTGTCTATAACTCAGTGATCAGCATTGAAGAGCAGATAAGACTTAGAGAGGGACAGGGAGGAAATGAGGAAGGGAGAGTGGGATTGGGAGGAAATGAGGGAGTGGGTTAGAGCTGGGATAAAAATAAATAAACAGTAATTAATTTTTTTAATAATTACACTTTATTCACTTTGTATCCCTCCATAAGCCCCTCCCTCCTCCCCTCCTGATCCCCCCCTCCCTCCCTCTTCTTCACGCATGCCCCTCCCCAAGTCCACTGATAGGGGAGGTCCTCCTCTCCTTCCTTCTGATCTTAGTCTATCACATCTCATCAGGAGTGGCTGCATTCTCATCTTCTGTGGCCTGGTAAGGCTGCTCCCTCCTCAGGGGGAGGTGATCAAAGAGCAGGCCAATCAGATTATGTCAGAGGCAGTCCCTCTTCCCATTACTGTGGAACCCACTTGGACATTAAACTACCAGGGGCTACATCTGTGCAGGGGTTCTAGGTTATCTCCATGCCTGGTACTTGGTTGGAGTATGAGTCTCTGAGAAGACCCCTGTGTTCAAATTTTCTGATTCTGTTACTCTCCTTGTGGGGTTCCTGTCCTCTCCAAATCTTACTATTTCCCACTTCTTACATAAGATTCCCTGCACTCTGCCCAACAGTTGGCCATAAGTCTCAGCATCTGCTTTGACAGTCTGCAAGGGAGAGCCTTTCAGAGGCCCTCCATGGTGCATTCCTAGCTTGTTTCCTGTTTTCTTCTTCTTTTTCTGATGTCCTTCGTCTTTGACTTTCAGGATGGGGATTGAATATTTTAGTCAGGGTCCTCTCTCTTGATTAGTTTCTTTAGATGAACAGATTTTAGTGGGTTTATCCTATATTACATGTCTATATGAGTGAGTTAATACTGTATGTGTCTGTTTCTGCGACGCTCACTCAGGATGATCCTTTTCAGGTCCCACCATTTACCTGCACATTTCATGATTTCCTTATTTTTCATTGCTGGGTAAAATTCCATTTTGTAGATATACCACAATTTCTGCATCCATTCTTCAGTTGATGGGCATCTGGGTTGTTTCCAGATTCTGGCTATTACAAATAAAGCTGCTACAAACATGGTTGAGCAAATGTCCTTATTGTGTAATTGAGCCTCTTTTGGATATATGCCTAGGAGTGGTATGGCTGGATCTTGAGGAAGTGCTATTTCTAGTTGTCTGAGAAAGCCCCAGATTGATTTCCAGAGTGGTTGTACAAGTTTACATTCCCACCAGCAGTGGAGGAGAGTTCCCCTTTCTCTATACCCTCTCCAGAATGTGTTGTCACTCAAGTTTTTCATCTTGGCCATTCTGATGGATGTAAGGTGAAATCTCAGGGTCGTTATGATTTGCATTTCCTTAATGGCTAATGAGATTGAACATTTCTTTAAGTGCTTCTCTGCCATTCTATATTCCTCTAGAGAGAATTCTGTTTTGCTCTGTTTCCCATTTTTTAAGTGGATTACTTGGTTTGCTGCTTTTCAGCTTCTTTAGTTCTTTATATATTCTGGATATTAGCCTTCTCTCAGAAAAAGGGTTGGTGAAGATTCTTTCCCAATTTGTAGGCAGTCGTTTTGTTTTGATGATGGTGTCCTTTGCTTTACAGAAGCTTTTCGGTTTCACGAGGTCCTATTTATTGATTGTTGCTTTTAGAGCCTGTGCTGTTGGTGTTCTGTTCAGGAAGTTGTCTCCTATGCCAATGAGTTCAAGGGTATTCCCCAATTTTTTTTCTAACCAATTTAATGTGTCTGGTTTTATGTTGAGGTCTTTGATCCACTTGGACTTTAGTTTTGTGCAGAGTGATAAGTATGGATCTATTTGCATTTTTCTACATGTAGACAGCCAGTTGGACCAGCACCATTTGTCGAAGATACTATCTTTTTTCCATTGTACGGTTTTGTCATCTTTCTCAAAGATCAGGTGTCCACAAGTGTGTGGGTTTATTTCTGAGTCTTCTGTTCAGTTCCTTTGATCCACCATTCTGTTTCTATGTCAGTACCATGCAGTTTTTATAACTGTTGCTCTACAGTACAGCTTGAGATCAGGGATGGAGATACCTCTAGAAGGTCTCTAATTGTAGAGGACTGTTTTAGCAATCCTGGGTTTCTTGTTATTCCATATGAAGTTGAGAATTTTTCTTTCTAGGTCTGTAAAGAATTGTGTTGGTAATTTGATGGGAATTGCATTAAATCTGTAGATTGCTTTTGGTAAGATGGCCATTTGTTAATCCTGCCAAGCCATAAGCATGGGAGATCTTTCCATCTTCTGATATCCTCTTCTAATTCTTTCTTCAGAGACTTGAATTTTTTTTTATACAAGTCTTTGACTTGCTTGGTAAGGTTACACCAAGTTACTTTATGTCATTTGTGGTTATTGTAAAGGGTGTTGTTTCCCTAATTTCTTTCTCAGCCCTTTTGTCGTTTGTATACAGGAGGCCTACTGATTTTTTGGGTTAATTTTAAAAAATAAAAATTTAATTTAAATAAAAATATTTTTATATTTTAATTTTTTTTTAAATTTTAATACTAGTTATATTTTATTAACTCTGTGTCTCAGCTGTATCCTGCTCCGTCATTCTCTCCCAATCCCACCCTCCCTCCCTCATTTCTTTTGTGCCCCTCTCCTAGTCCACTGATTAGGAGGACCTCTTCCCCTTTCATTGACCCTGTTTTATCATGTATCTTAGAATTGGCTACAAAGTCCTCCTCTGTGGCCTAGCAGGACTGCTCCTCCCTTGGTGAGTGGGGATGTCAAAGAGCTCCTAGGCATATACCCAAAATTTGCTCAAGTACACAATAAGGACATTTGCTCAACCATGTTTGTAGCAGCTTTATTTGTAATAGCCAGAATCTGGAAACAACCCAGATGTCCCTCAACAGAGGAATAGATACAGAAATTGTTGTATATTACACATGGAATACTACTCAGTAATCAAAAATGAGGAAATCTTAAAAGAATATTTTAAGAAGCAAAACACCTGGATGTCTGCTGAAAAACTGTCTTTCTTAGAAATAGAAGTATAAACATGACTAGAACAATAGTAATATTAATGAACATGCTAATGTATTATGGGAAATTTTTCTGGGTTCCCACATCTAGCCAAAGAAGTACAGGCAACTCTTGACCCCTGGGGAAAGAGAATTAGCCTCTATCAGGAATGAATGCTCTCTCTCTCTAATTTTTTGTTGTTGTTTTATGCAGAGTAGTCATCCTCGAAACCATGTTCACACAAAAGACAAAAATGAACTCAGCAAGTATTGTGTTTGTGCATGCTCATACTTCAATATACACATTAATAAATACAATCAAAGAAAAGAGGCTATTAATTTGAAAATTTGGGGACCTGGAAATATGTTCAAATGAGAATAGCTGGATGGGGCTGGAAGGTGAAAGGGAATGGATAGAAGTGATGTAATATTCTTCTCTAAAAACAAAAATCAAAACAAACAAAAAATGTTTAACAAAGAAACCACAGAAAGAAAATAACCAATCCTTGAAAAAAAATAGGTGTAATCTCACTGTTTTATTAAATATCAACATGATTGTGCAAAGAATTGTAAAATGTATGGTAAACAGATTTCATAATGTAAAATTGCTTTCTTTGGGAAGGCCCACAATAAATAGAATTCACATTATTTGTAATCTTTGAGCTTTATTCCACAGGAGCACTGTTATAGCTCCTTCTTCTTTGGTGGGAAGATGGTACAGTTTCTTCATAGAGTAAATAAACAAGACAGGACAGGAACATTGAGTGAATCTAAACTAACCACACTGAGCTTACTTTGGCTGATACATGGGCTCTCTGAATGAGAGAGGTGGTTTTTAACTGAGGAGTCTCCAAGACCACTGAATCATTCTGTCTGATATACAGATGTACACATTCTACAATATACCACTGTGAGTAAACACTGTCATGAAACCAAAAAGAGCTACTTGAAATTAGAAAACACATGTAATCATTCTATCAAGAAAAATATAGCAATTTTTTTTTTCTGTGGGAAAGTGGAGATATTACCCAAGACCTAATTTTAGCAGCTAAGATTCAGAAGTTACTTTGAGAAAGGCAAAGCAAAATAAAGCAATACTTCATTTCAATGTGATATTATGAAAGGAAAGAAAAATAATTTTAAACCAAACAACAATGCATAGAATACTGTATCCTAGGGTGAATTCTAAAAATATTTAGACCAATGAAAAAGTTTCTTATCATCAGCTTCCAGAAAGAATTTATATTCCAGAATTTTGTTGTTAGTTCTAAATGCAAGGTCAACCAGGGTGATATCAATAAAGTCTGTGGGACACCAAACAAAATGGAAATTACAAAATCAGGGAGGGTTTTATAGAGATGTTATGGGTTATGATAGAAGATGGGGTAGAGAGGAAGAGAGGAGGAATAAATAGTGTAAATTAGTGAAAAAGCAAAATTTACTAATAAAAGTTTGAAGGGCAGTCAAAGTCAGATTTGATCATTCACATTATTACAATACTGTGAAGAATTTAGAGGTTTTTGAAAGAAAATCTGTGTCTTTATAGTTATGCAGTGAGTATTATATTTTCTCTTTTTCTTTTCTTTTCTACTCTATTCTTTCCTGTTTTCATTCAGCAGGGTCTCACTATATAGCTTTGACTGGTCTGGATCTCCCTATGTAGATCAGGCTAGCCTGAGACTCAAAGGTAGGCTTTCCTCTCCCTCCTGAGATTGAAGGTTTATTCTACTCTGTCCTGCAGTATTAGAATTGACAACAGTATTTTCTTCTACTCTGCTGCTTGCAAATGGACCCAAGATCATGGATTTTTTTAAACATTGCAAAATTTTGCACAAGTATGCTACTTCTGTACTTTAAACATTGACAAATATACATATTTTGATAAAATTTTATGTTAATTGAAATATGTTGAATCCTCAAATATAGCATCACTGTACCTCTAGCATACTAGTTAAAACATGCTCCTATTGAGTCTTTTTGGATTCATGGAACCTGTTCACAGGTGATCGCATACAAAACATCACAAATTTCCTGAACTCTTCATTAGTCACGAACCAAATGCACATAACTTGACTACTTTTATTAGAAAATTGTGACTCATATGACAACTTTCATTCTTAATTAAGCTTCTGTATCCAAGTGCCATAATGTAACCTGTACTGGCAGCCAAAACCTGAGTATTCTAGTTTTTCTCAGCAGATTTTAGTTAAGGTACATCAGGACAGAAACAAGATGTCAGCTCTCAGATGATGTGGTGTTCTGTGCTTAGCTCTTGAAAGTCCTATCTGGCACAAGGATATCTTTATTGGTTACTTTCAGTGTGTGTGGTTCTACAACAGCAAAAAGGGACCTTTATAATGCACACAAACGTCTGTCAGGAAACCATCTCAACACTTTTTCAACCCACATCAGAACACTTGGACGAAAGCATTAAATTTAGTTACATCAGGGTAAAATATAGAAAGATGTAAGATCACTTTGGCATAAGTTCTTAAATAAAATTTAAGTTCTTACTTTAACTTTGCAAGTTAAAGAATGTATAAAAGGGAGCAAAGCAGTTTACTCATCAGTTAAAGCCTTTTTCTTCCAAACCTGACAACCCACGCTCTAGGCACAGAAGCCTCAGACTAGAACAAGAAAACCAGCTCCTTCAGTTAAGACCTCAGTAGCCTCCAAGGCCATACTGTTTGCATGTGCTCACACACATGTATACACACACATGCATGCACACAAACACACACACAAGGTCGGGGCAAAAGGGCAAACATTGAACTTCTTAGAGCACACTTAATGATACGGGAAATTTATATATTATATAATCAATGTTACAATTCAAATTAAAAGGAAAAAATATTCATGACTTTTGTATCTTCTAACAAGTCCTCTGCGTCCAAGGCCTCACAGTATTTATAGCGCATCCGATGACACTGCACTGTATGAAAATGCACCATGTACTGTTCTGACTGTAACTCTTAGTGAGTAAAGAAACGAGTGACTCATGTGATCCTTTCAAGCTCTAATTGCAGTCAGTTTTCTCAGAATGTTGAGCTTGCATGAGCCCGATTCTTCTCAAATGTGCTTTCAGGCTCCAATTGGATTCAAATCACACTGAAGGTGTGGGCTGTTGTAACAGCTGAAGGAAATAACCTACCTACATTAAGTTTGTGTGTCTTGACTTGACACGAATCATTTACTTTTTTGAAAAACCAATACATTTTATAAATTCTCGCTTATAAAGTGGGTTCCATAGTAATGGAAAGAGGGACTGCCTCTGACACAATCTGATTGGCCTGCTCTTTGATCACCTCCCCCTGAGGGGGGAACAGCCTTACCAGGCCACAGAAGAAGACAATGCAGCCACTCCTGATTTGATCTGATAGACTAAGATCAGAAGGAAGGAGAGGAGGACCTCCCCTATCAGTGGACTTGGGGAGGGGCATGCATGCAGAAAGGGGAGGAAGGCTGGGATCAGGAGGGGAGGAGGGAGGAGCTTATGGGGGGATACAAAATGAATAAAGTGTAATTAATAATAATAATAATAAAGAAACATGAACGTACAAAAAAATTCAATAATTAACAGCAAAATATAAGATCCGCGAAAGGCATTACATAGCTTATTATTCCTCCAAATGGAAACACTCTTCCAAATGCACACAAGAAGGTCATGGAACTTACATGACTCACAGGACACAGAAAGTAAGAAGGTCCATGAAGTTTCTCTACAATTCTCTCACTGTATAGGTAGTAAAATGTTAGCCACAGAGAAATTTTCCTGATGGAGATGTCAACAAGCTGTGCAGGGAGGGTCACATTTTAGACTTCATGCATCATTACTCCTCCCAAGGACAACATTTTGGTGATGCAGTTTCCTCTGAGCCATCCATGTTCCTGTCCGTGACTCCTTGCTTATTTTCCTAAAAGTACAGCAGTAGACTCATTAACTTGTTAAATTATATTTGTTTAGGCAAATTTATTTGGCCTGTTGTATTTACTTATCTGTGGTAAAGAAAAATGCTATTTCAGGGGAAAGAAAGATTCACAAAAACAAGAAAAAGATCACATACATATTTTGTATATCTATTTTCCTTCTTATTTCGGTATCCTTCCTACTTTCTCGCTTCATGTTTGAAAAGGGGACAGATGGCTTATAAAAATAGGTCAATAACATGGAGCTATGGAGATATGTTTTGAAATTCAGAAGAAAGTTGATACTTCTCTGATGAATCCTCCATGACAAATCAGTTTTCTGTCAATGCTGATATTTCTATTGGTGCCTGTCATCCTGGAGTTGAGCAAAAACTCTCATCCCTGTATCATGCAACTTGTATACAATCTTCACAGCTACCCACAAACACCATCTCTGTTTTACAATAAGTAAAAAATTTCTTTCTTACTTTCTAGATGTGCAAATTTTCTTGTCTATGATCTCAATAAAATACAATAATATTTTAAGAATCTCAAACTAACTTCTGTTGAGAATCTCAAATAACTTCTGTTATTCTCTATGTTTTTATCTATCGTACATGAATAATGGTGATAGTTTATAATTTATGAAAACATCTACATTAAGAGTTTCAGAAACATTAAAAGACTCAGGAAAGGTATATAGCTATTTTTATATCTTTTGCATAAATGCAAGGAATTTAACTTAAACATAAGTAACATGAGTCTAAGGAAGACAGAATCATTATGTATGAATTTGTGTATATAGAGAGAACAATTTAGGAACACTATGTTGTATTTTATATTACCTAGTAGTCATTGTTTAAGATATTATATATGTGTATTGAAATATGCATTATATATATATATATATATGTATAAAATATATAGGTATGTATATATGGTGACCAACAATAAAACAGAGACAGACTAGGCCAGAAACCTTTAATCCTAGCACTCTGTAGGCAGAGGCAGACAGACACCTTTTAGTCTGAGTTCCAGGACAGGCAGAGCTAAAATGTTAGACTCTGTCTCCAAAACAAAAATACAAACCATCATGACAACAACAAAATCAACCAAAAAACCCAAAAATGTAACTGAGCATACAGGCCACAGAAGCTAAAATAATGATGATATTTCTTCAGTTCATTTACCACTTAATCACTTAGTCATCAATAAGACCCTTAGTTTATTTGGCTGAAAACAGGAGAAGTAGACACGTCACAAACATAACGGGGATGAAAGTGCTGGACCACTATATAGAATATATATACAAACTATATATGTTTCTGTTTATGAACACACTTGCGTGAATTTGTGTCTATTTGTGTTTTGTTTTATCAATGACTCACATCGTTTCATTTCAGAGATTATCAGATGGAAACAGGCACGTTTCCGCGAATCTCTACAAATATAGTTAGAGATTATTTAGCAATAAGAATGTTTGTTGAGCAAATATCTGCCTCTTCAAAATTGCTAAGCCAATGTTTTTGAGAAAAAAAAATGCCTCATCTTCTGTTAAAAAATATTTTTAATTACAAACCATCTCAGTTGTTTTAATTATAGAAATAGAGCATAAAAATAATAGAACTATTTCAAAACAATATGTCCATGATGTAATTTTGAACTGAAACAGGTGTCTAAATTGATTAAAGGGTAACAAAGAAAACTGAAAGCAGAAAGTTAAATATTGTTACACGGTTTTTTTGTAACACAGGAGTAGATATGCCTTGCAACAGTAATGCAGTGATTGCCAGCGTCTTTAAGATGTGATAAAACTTGGGCACCTGCATTGCCTTTTTGTCTCAGTTATGAGAAAGGTTTTCGTTGGGGAATTTAATATGTCTTTTTAGACATGAGCACAGTTGGGTGACCACCAGTGCTCAATGACTGATAATATTCTGATAATTTTGTGGATAGGGTTTTGGCATCAACTTCTTTAAAAAATATCCTATGCATGGATGTTGGATCTTGTCAAATGCCTTTTCAGCATCTAGGGAGATGATCATGTGGTTTTTCCTCCTTCAGTTTGTTTATGTGATGGATCACATTGATGGATTTCCGTATATTGATCCACCCCTGCATGCCTGGGATGAAGCCTACTTGGTTGTAGTGGATGATGTCTTTGATGTGTTCTTGGATTCAGTTTGCAAGTATTTTGTTGAGTATTTTTGCAATGATGTTCATAAGGGAGATTGGCCTGAAATTCTCTTCTTTTGGGGGGGTCTTTGTGAGGTTTACATAGCAAGGTGACTGTGGCTTCATAGAATGAGTTTGGTGGTTTTCTTTTTGTTTCTATTTTGTGGAATAGTTAGAAGAGTATTGGTGTTAGCTCTTCTTTGAAGGTCTGGTAGATTTCTGCGATGAAACCATCTGGCCCTGGGCTTTTTTATTTTTTATTTTTTTTTTATGGGAGACTTTTGATGACAGCTTCTATTTCCTTAGGGGATATAGGACTATTTAATTGATTTACCTGGCCTTGATTCAGCTTTGGCATGTGGAATCAGTCAAGAAAATTGTCCATTTCATTTAGATTTTCAAATTTTATGACATATAGGCTTTTAATGTAAGTCTTAATTATTGCCCTGCAGACTATCAATGCAAATGCTGAGACTTATAGGCAACCTTTGGGCAGAGTGCAGGGAATCATAGCAAAGAAGTAGGAAAGAGTAATCTGGAGAGGACAGGAACTCCACAAGGAGAGCAACAGAACCAAAAAATCTGAGCACAGGGGTCTTTCCTGAGACTGATACTCCAACCAAGGACTATGCATGGAGATAACCTAAGACCCCTGTACAGATGTAGCCCATGGCAATTCAGTATTCAAGTAGGTTCCATTGTAATAAGAACAGGGACTGTCTCTGACATGAACTGATTGACCTGCTCTTTAATTACCTCTCCCTGCGGGGGGAAGCAGCATTAGCAGGCCACAGAAGAAGACAATGCAGCCACTCCTTATGAGACCTAATTGACTAGGGTCAGAAGGAAGGAAAAGAAGACCTCCTCAGTAGACTTAGGGAGGGGCATGCATGCAGAGGGTGGAGAAAGGGAGGGATTGGGACTGGAGGAGAGAGGTAACCACAGAGGGGGATACAAACTGAATAAAGTGTAATTAATAAAGAATTTTAAAAAAGAACAAAAACTAACAAACAAAAAATACAGAAATTCAATGAATAAACCCACCAAGAAACTTCATGGTTGTGATAAGAGCATGACTTAAAAATTCTAAGTGTCAATTTCATTATGTTTATTATATCTTGTAGGTCTATATAAGCAAGTGTGGAAAGGGGCAGGGAAGAGACCAGGGAGGGAATGTGGGGTTGGGGAGGGAATGAGGGAGCAGGATACAGCTGGGACACAGAGTTAACAAAATGTAACTAAAAAGAAAAATAAAATTAAAAAAAAATTCTAAGTGTCATAGAAATAGATGTTGTGTTGGGTAGTTTTATGTCAACTTGATACAAGCTGAAGTCATTCCACATGAGGAAAGAACCCTAGTTAAGAATAACTTTCCATAAGATGGTCCTGTGATGAACCTGTTTGGGATTTTCTTAATTAGTGAGTGATGGGGAAGGGGCCAGCCAATTGTGGGTGTTGTTATCACTGGGATGGTGGTCCTGGGTTCTATAAGAAATGCAATTGAGCAAGCCACTCAGAGCAAGGCAGTAAGAAGCACTCTTACATGGCACATACATTTGCTCCTGTTTCCAATTCCCTGTCCTGACTTCCTTTGATGATGAAGAGTGATGCAGAAATGTAAACCAAATTTGTTTTTTTGGCCATCGTGTTTTATCACAGCAGTAATAACTCTAACCGATAAAGATGAGATGATTAAACCTGAGGTTGAGCATGTCAGAGTCTGAAGAACTGGAGTACCAGACATCGCAGTGATAGCCTCAGAGTCCCTGCTGCAATGCTCTGATACTTCATCCAGTTATGGAGTTAGTGAAATAACTTTTGTAAGTAACTAAGTGAAACTGAAATACGCCCAAATGGATTTGGACACCAAAGACAAAATATATTATGGAAAGGAAAATTCTGTTTTCTTAAACATGTTTAATTTTGCCCATAATATTTCTTGGTTTTATTGTTCTGCTAAAATACATTTCTCTATTTACACAACAATCAAACAAATACTTAAGTAAAGTAATGGAAACATTGGCCTGCATGCTGCTCTCAACAGCCTATGAATACTCTCTATAGACATCTTTTTTTTTTCCTTCTGATGGCTCTCAAGCACCAAAGAAGATCTTACCTGCCAACACCTCCTTATTGTCTGTGTCTGACATCACTAAGCACTTGGTGAAGCCTCCTTTACCCAGAAAGCAGCTCTGTACACACTGCCATAGGCTGCATGCATTCACTAGGATCCCCAGAAGCATTCTGGCCAGTGTGGTGGCCACTGGGTACCTGGAACTGCATCTCCCAGGAGCCCTGTTTTCCTGAGCGAGCTCCAGCCAGATTGCCATGTTTGGTTGCTGCACTTATATTTCTGAAGTTTCTCAACTGCATTGTATTCCTCTAGAAATATTTTTATACTGTGTGAAATCCTATGATCTATTATGTATTTCTACTTTGTTGGTGTGTATCTTAAATTCTAAAAACAAATGTGTTCATAAAAATATTTAACATCATTATAGTATAGTTTTTCTTTTTTTTTTCTTGTGTGTGTATGTGTGTGTGCATCCATGATATATGTCATGTGAATGCAGATGTGTGCATTATATGTTACATGCTAGAGAGAAGTAATAGTATAATATTTTGGGGGCATAGTTCTTGCCTTTCACTACTGGTTCCAACATTTGAACTTTGGTCAAATCTCAGAATTATAAGAAATTATTGCAAAGAATTAGCCTCAGAGCAAAACTTACACCATATTGAGAAGTTTGAATGGTCCTCCTTACCAAAGATCATCACAGGAGATATGTTTACTGTTGCATTCCGTCTTGAAAAAAAAATGATTCTAGGAGGGTCATGGGACCCTCAAGCAAGCATCCATTCATGTCTTCCAGCCAATTCTGTTCAACTCTGCCATAATTGGCTTTGTCCTCTGGATCTCATGCCTAGAGCTTAGTGGTAGGGAAGGATCGGAAAAAGGATGCTATACAGCCACAGGGGAGTTATTATGGTTGTTGGATACAGACCTTCCAGTGGGACTTCTTTATAGTCTCCCATGCTGCCATAGTTTGTAGCTGGGAATGTAGGAGAAGAGAAAGACATTATTCATATCTTTCAGAGAGAAGGAATTTTAACAACATATATATATTACTAATAAAAACTGAGAGACTTCTTCCATCCTGAAAAATGATGGGAGGAAAACATAGGGTGCATTTTTTTTCTCAATGTATTTTATTTATTTATGTACTGACACTTAAGTTTACATGTTATCCATATACTGACATATTAACATTAATGAATATGCTGGAAGTATTTTTTGTCAGAGTTCTGTTCATTTCATATTTTCAAAAATTTTAAAGTGCTTTTTAAGCTATTGCTTTGCATTTTAAATATGCTACATTCAATTTTAACATAGAGTGAAAGGATCTGAAGCATTGAAGTGTGCTTTAACTATATGGTTTTAAAAAGAACTGTAATTACAGCTGACTAATAGATGATAGAAATAGATGTGTACATCTGTGGTCTATAAATGTCGTAACTCTACATATATTTTCAAAACAAAAATGCGTTATACAATGTCTTCTACCACAGTTTAAAGCATAGTATTGTAGAAACTTTCAGCAATCTTTTAGATTGTCACTGCTTGTCAAGCGAGAGGGAACATACACCTACCAAAAGGGAATACAAATTATCCTAGCTTTTCTATGTTCCTGAACATTTTTTTCTCTGTTTTCATAAATACTTATTAAAAATCAAGAATCTTTGCTGTAATTTTCACTGTACCTCAAAGCAACCACGTCACATATTGCAGTACAAAAATGCATTACATAATTTCCATGATGACCATGAAAATTTTTAGCAGAAACAGAGTCTAGAGTCAGCTTTCTCACACAGAATTCTTATGGATTTTTGGAGTACTAAAATAATATAAAGATCTTAGCATGAGATCCATGTATGTGAGCAAGAGACAAGTTCTTAATGAACATTTGCCTGTAAGTCAGGGGTAATTAAAAATATAGCCTGCTGCATAGATTAGTATATTCATGGTGTTATATTCCCCTGTAAGAAGATCCCTGGTAGTCAGAGAATTGAGATTATGCATGCACCTCTTGGGCTTATTAATATTATCTTCTAACAGTTTTGTAAGATATAGTTTAACATGTCAGGATAAATAAATCTTCGATTAAAGGAACTTTTGCCCAGAGAATTTGAATTCATAAAACCTGAATTCTCAGGTAAAGAGATAAGAATGCAGCATGCACCTGGATGGGCTGGAGATAAAAGCTGCCTTCAAGCCAGAGCAAAGTATCTGATGGTGGACACAGATTCTAAAGTTCAAAACACGTGAGCAAGCAAGCATGCAAACAAACAAACCTAAAGAGGCAGAGCATTGTAATGTTTGCAAGGAAGGAAGAATCAGGTGGGCACAGGACAAAAGCAGAGCTGGATTCAATCCTGAATCCTTAAAATGCGTCCTTTCTTCTTGTCTACCTGACAGATTCACCACTTGTTAAACAGAACACTACAATTTAGACAAATGTGTATGGGGCTGGTGATAAAAGCTGCCTTCAAGCCAGAGCAAAGTATCTGATGGTGGACACAGATAGGAACCTCATAGCATATGTGATTACTATATAAGACCTAGACGATGTCCAGGTATCTCTGAAGTATGTCTATATCAGATTCAACATTCCCTTTCTGTGAAAGGGTCTTAGCAGGGAAAATGTCAGAGTGATTAAGGGCATAATCCAATTATAGTCACTCTTCTTTTTATTACAATTTATTCACTTTGCATCCCTGCTATAGCCCCCTCCCTTGTGTCCTCCCAGCCATATCCCTTGCTTTTCTCCTCCTATTCCCTTTCCCTAGTACCCTGATAGGGGAGGACCTCCTTCCCTTCTATCTGACCCTAGCCTATCAGGTCTCATCAGGATTGGCTGCATCATCTTCTTCTGTGGCCAGGTAAGGCTGCACCCCCATGGGGAGGTGATCAAAGAGCCAGCCACTGAGTTCATGTCAAAGAAAGCCCCTGCTCCCTTTACTAGGGAACCTACTTGGAAACTGAGCAGCCTATGGGCTTCCTCTGAGCAGGGGGTCTAGGTCCTCTCCCTCCTTGGTCCTTGGTTTGAGTATCAGTCTCTGAGGGGCCCCCTGCTCAGGGTTTTTGGCTCTGTTGGTCTCCATGTGGAGTTCCTGTCCCCTGGAAAGATATCCCATTCTCATGGATCAGTAGGAGTAACATAGTAAAAATGGCCATCTACCAAAAGCAATCTACAAATTCAATGAAATTCCCACCAAAATAACAACAAAATTTTTTATAGAACTTGAAAGAACAATTCTTAATGTCATATGGAAAAACAAAAAATACAGAATAGCTAACACCATCTTCCACAATAAAAGATCTTCTGGAGGTATCTCCATCCCTGATCTCAAACTACACTGTAGAGCAACAGTAATAAAAAACAGCATGGACCTGGCCTAGAAACAGACTGGTAGATCAATGGAATTGAATTGAAAACCAAGAAATAAATCTGGACATCCACAGAAACTTGATTCTTGACAAAAAAAAAAAAAAAAAAAAAAAAAAAAAAAGCCAAAACGAAACAATTGAAAAAAGCTAGCATCTTCAACAAATAGTGCTAGTCTAAGTGGACCAAAAAAGAGTGTCTACATGGTCACGCTTTTTTTGAGACAGGGCTTCTCTGAATAGCCTTGGCTGTTGTGCCCCACTGTGCCCAGCTCTTCATCACTCTTGTAGACACTCTGCAATTTTATCAACAACTATTTAAACGCTTTATGTTACCTTATGAAAGCAAAAAACCCACAATTTTAAATGGCTTATATTATTATTTTAATCTTTCTGTTTTATAACAGAAATAATTAAGAGATACATTAGTTGGATATCTTATCACATACCTAGAACTTCAGCAGTCTCAAAGCTGAGGCAGGAGAATTTTAAGTTCCGAGCATTTTTGAACAACATATACACCTGATTCTAAAGTTCAAAACACATGAGCAAGCAAGCAAGCAAACAAACAAACAAACAAACCTGAAGAGGCAGAGCATTGTAATTATGCCATACTAATTTTTCATCAAAACCAATAAATACATAAGGTGTGTAATTCTGCACTGTGAAAGACATATTAAAGCTCTAATATACTAATTTTCCACAAAATAAGTATAACTAGGTTATATGAATTATCTTCTCAATGGGAACACTTTTCATTTCACATCTAGAAGTTTCGGTCATCTACTGTTGTCAAACAAGTGCTTATTATTCATGAAATCAGTGTCTCTTGACAGCCTCATTAAGTGTTTTAATAGCTACATGAAACTCACTTGAATATAGCCTGTGTGTCTTTAATATCTCTGAAGATTATTTATATGGACTTACAGAAACCTAATGCTACTCATAAGAGATTCAGTTAAAGAAGAATAATTCTGATGATTAGCAGTTACCTGTTATCAATAATTTGTGTCTACAAATTTCTAATAAATATCCCCTGGGGGAACTAATTTGTTTTGCCAAATAAAAATTTTCTCATCTGGTAGTATTAACAAGATATATATATATATATATCATAAAAAATACAAATATATTGAATATTGTATTTTTACTATTGATTATTTTTCCTAATATGTTTAGAATCTTTTGCTGCAACACATTCTAAGACTCTCAGATTGAGCTTGTTTGTACTTTCCACAGACTTGTATATGAAATGATTTTCCCTGGAGAAAAGCAGATTATTAATTGACTTTACCTCCCTTGCTTTATAGCTGTGAATCAAAGTTGTTTTTCTGATGTAGATCATTCTCCTTTGACTTTCACAGTGACTTCTAAAAATCATTTTAACATCGTTTGCCTAGATATGAATGAGGACAGCTTAACTTTCTGGATTCATGGCATCTGCTTGCTTGAAAGTGCTGTGTAATCTGAGATAAAGTGTAAAAATAAAACATACAAGTTCTATTCTCTTAAATGGAACTAATTTCCATAGTTTAAGAAGATCTCATGAATCATGATAATTTTTTTTCACATTCTAAACTTCTAAAAATGTATTTGTGTTGTAATTTCTAAGCTCAAAATGGCAGTTCAGTGTCCAAGTGAGTTCCATAGTAATGGGAACAGGGTCTGTCTCTGACATGAATTGATTGGCTTGCCCTTTGATCACCTCCCTCGGAGGGAGGAAAAAGTAGCCTTACCAGGCCACAGAGGAAGACAATGCAGCCACTCCTGATGAGACCTGATAGACTAGGATCAGAAGGAGGGAAAAGAAGAGCTCCCCTACCAGTGGACTGGGGGATGGGCAAGGGTGGAGATGAGGGAGGATTGGTGGGATTGGGAGGGGAGGTGGGAGGAAGCTACAGGAGGGATATAAAGTGAATTAAATGTAACTCATAAAAACAAAATTTTAAAAAGGCAAAAAAGTCTTTTAAATAACTTGTCTCCATTATATTTCCCCCAAGAAATTGTATAACTTTGTTTTATACCTATTTCTGAAATTACATTTTAGAATATAATAAAGTTCATTATTTTAATGAAAAATAATATAAAAACAAAAGAGAAAAAAGCATAACTATATAAAATTTATATAGTTAATTTAAAACTTTTCTCCTAACAGTTGGTTATATCATATTAATGCACTTATGTATCTAATTTTTAAAAACTGTTATTAAATATTTCAGAATTTCATGACTGTGATTGTAATATCTTCATTCTTCTCCTCCATCTTTCCTAGGTTCAGTATGAACACAATTTGGTGTCCCCATCTTTTGTCTAAGCCATTGGGTACCATTCGTGCTTATTGATACGTCATTAGGTCTGAGGACATACATGGAGCCTCACCTGAAAGAAAAAGGACTCCCCATTTCTCAGTAGCATTCAGGGACCATAAGCTCCTCAGCTAGGATGAAGCTTTTTTCCATTCCTTGTTTTCATCTTGTCAAAACACAAGTTCTTGTCCCAGACAATCATCCCTCTTATGATTTTGATCTTCTTGTATATACCTTAAAGCTAATCAGAAAGTTATTGTAACTGTAGACCACATATATCACTGTGGGGTGAGATGTATACTTACTTTCTTCCTCTGATAGTATGGACAGCATCTTACAGTACTTGGAAAGGTAGGCAGTAGCGATAAAACTTCAAGGTCAATATCAGATTATGTGCTCCATGTTTCATGTCTCAAGCATGTGTTTTCTGCAACAGTAGGATCTTGCCATCAATTCCTGGAAAATAATCAAGATCAATGGCTGTAGCTCTTGGTGGTAAGAGCAAAAGCCTGTGTATTTCTGGGTCTAAGGAAATTTATTGGCTAATAACTCCAAAAGACATAGCACATTCCAGAAAAATGGGCCTTTTGTTTGCTGACCTATGTTGTCTAGTAGGAATATTGTTACCCAATTATAGAGTAACACCATTTAAGTTATTTTATATATATGCTTGTATTTTAAGGAGTTTATGCAGTGCAGTCTTTCATAAAGTCTTTAATAATGTCTTTGATATTAGTTATCTCACCTAATATTCCCCCTTCAGGCCTGACCTATGACCCAACCATCTTTGTATTTAATATTCTCACTTAATAACATTTATCTATCTATACACAGGTCTTTTCAATTACCATTCTTACTTACTTTCACATATACATATAAAAAAGCACACATATTGTCTATAATATTTCTAATTGATATTTTGTTTCTTTGCTATAATATATGTTTCATATTTAATGGTCCAAAGACATTTTCCAGTGGGGCATACCTAGCCAAACAATATCTTTTAAACATCTGAAACAATGTTTTTATATTATACATAACTTATCAATATGAAATAATGATTTAAATAATTTGGATGCTGGAAATAAGGAACTAAAATATTCAACTTTATAATGATCAATAATTTAATGATTTGTAGTTATTAAACTTACACTTCTCTTCAGTTTTTTAAGTATTTTTAATTATTTGAGTATTTCATATATTCAACAATCCTATATTCTCCAACCACATTGACCTTCCAATAGTTACACACTTTTTAAATTATTTTTATTTTTATTAATTACAGTTTATTCACTTTGTATCCTCCTGTAGTTCCCTCCCTCCTCCCCTTCCAATCCCACCCTCCCCTTTCCCCACCTGTGTCCCTCTCCAAGACCACTGATAAGGGAAGTCCTCCTCCCCTTCCCTCTGATTCTAATCTATCAGATATCATCAGGTGTGGCCTGGTAAGGCTTCTCACTCCTTAGGGGGAGGTGAACAAAAAGCAGGCATATCAGTTCATGTCATAGACAGTCCCTGTTCCCATTACTATGGAACCCACTTGGACCTCCTTGCGGGGTTTCCAGGCCATCTCCATAAATGGTCCTTGGCTGGAGTATCAGAAAAGACCCCTGTTCCCAGACATTTTGGATCAGTTGAACTTTTTAATGATGTTAAATGAAATTACATCACTTACTCCTTTCTTTTTTCTCTCCAGACCCTCTCAGATAATACCCCTCAAAGCCTTCTCATACTCCTCCTCTTTTAAGATTACTGACTTTTAAATTTTATTGTACTTGTTACTTATCTATATGTAAATGTCTGTTTACACTAATATATAATTACACCAATGTATATACACACACACTGGTATAAATATATATATATTTACATATATATGTATATATATATAATGCTGATTCTGGTTTGTTATATATAATATGTATTATATATATGAAAATTGTATATATATATGTGTATATATATATATTTATATATTATTTGAAAGTTGACCACTCAGCATTGGACAGCTAATAAGGGTAGAGACTAGCTTTAACATGCCCACTGGTATCGATATTGTTCTGGTATGGGTTATGCAGCAATTCCTTGCACAGACTGTTTCACAGCAGATAATTGGTCTCTTAGAATATATCTGACCCCTTCCACAATGTTTTCTGAACCATAGATATAAAAGCTATGATATAGATATATATTTTTAAAAAATTATTCTTTTTTTATTAATTAGGGATAATTCATTTTGTATCTCACCTGTATCCTTTTCCTCTTCCCTTCCCAATTCTACCCTCCTCTGTCATCTCCTTCCATGCCTCTCCCCAAGTCCACTGATAGGGGAGGTACTCTTCCCCTTCCATCTAACTCTAGTCTATCAGGTCTCATCAGGACTGGCTGGCTTCCTTGTCTTCCTCTGTGGCCTGGCAAGGCTGCACCCCCTCTGGGGGGGGGGTGATTAAAGAGCCATGTCAAAGAGTTCATGTCAGAGATGGGGTCCCAGTTCCCATTACTAGGGAGCCCTCTTGGACACTGAACTGCCATGGGCTACATCTGTGCAGAGGTTATGTGCATGCATAGTCCTTGGTTGGAATATCAGACTAAGAAAAAAACACTGGGCCCAGATTTTTTGGTTCTGTTGCTCTGCTTGTTGAGCTCCTATTCCCTCCAGGTCTTTGTATCTGCCCCTTCTTTCATAAGATTCCCTACACTCTGCCCAAAATTTGGCTATGAGCCTGAACATCTGCTTTGATACCCTGCTGGATAGAGTCTTTCAGAGGCCCTGTGGTGAGCTCCTGCCATATATCTTTTGAGATGTATCTTTTGATGGTGAGCTTTCCATGATTTGTTTGATTTTTGTATTGTTTTCAGTTGTGTGTGTGTGAGTGTGCATTTGTTTTATAGCCCCCATTTGCTAAAAAGAGGCGTATATTTGGTGAGGTGTGATAGCTAAGCTCATTTTTATAAAAATAAGATTTATAATGTAATAAGAATTTATGCTGATCTAGGGAAGTAGAGTAGTAGATTTTTTTCTAAGGAGTGTCAGCTCTCTACTG
>NW_026585504.1:44309787-44332608 GCF_907164565.1 Psammomys obesus | reverse complement strand
ATGTGGAGAATCTTTTTATATGATCCATTTGCTGTTGATGGGAATTTAGATTGTTTCCATTACTTGGCTATAGTGAATAGGGTAGCTCTGAACATTACTCTTCATATGTGGGGTGATTGTATGGTCCTTTCTGTAGATGCCAACGAGTGAAATATCTGGGTAAAATGGTAGATTTAATTTTAGATTTTGGAGGAGTCTCCTTACTGACTTCCAAAATGGGTACATCACTTTGCCTTTCAACTAACATTGAATTAGGGTTTGTCTTTATATCTTAAGTATAAATTCATTTATTTTCTCCCTGACATAAGTAGTGATATTGTTCATACTTTTACAACATGCTCTTGTTCATATACAGTCTTTTGTATAGAAAATATGTGAATAATCCGATTATCACAGGCAATCATATGGCACTTTTCTTCAAAATACTGAAAATGGATGAATCTGTTTTCACATAATCTTAGAGCTGGAATGTATCTTCCTCAAACTCTTCCAAACACTGATATTTCTAGGTATTCTACTTTTGAAGGTTTGATTGAATTTTAGTATTTTATTTATCTTCATTTTAGTGCGCTTTAGCTTCTTTTGTTATTTCGTTGTATGCTTGCAATTTCTTTGAATCTGAATTATCTGTCGTTTTAAATATATAAACTACTCTTTCTTATTACTTTGTTTATATTAGTTAGTTAGTTTATAATTAGTTTCCATTAGTCTCATGTCACTTATTGAACAAAGGTATACATTTATATTAACAAATATAATTTTCTCACATTGTTTTTTTCTAGACAATTATTTGCCTGAAAAATATTAGAGTATGTGACACACTTGTTTTTATTTGCCATCATCGTGTGTTCACATACTTTAACACACATGCTGCTTTTTATTAGAATTTTTGTTCTTAAAAATAAAATCAGTCCATTCTGCCTATAAGTGCCATTTGAAGTTAGCTTCCAGGCTCTGCCTTGGCCCAGGGTGTTTCGGGTCTCCTAGCTCTCAGGTGACAGCCTGTCTCACTCCTGCGCTGTTTCCTACTCTGCCCCCCAAAACGAGGCTTCTCTAAGAGGTCCTGGCTCCCTTCCATGAAGATATGTACTCAGCTGATCCTGTCCTAAGGATTATGGCCCTGAGATGTTCGTCATCAGTGTCCTTTTTAAAATTTATTACTTATTACAGTTTATTCCCTTTTATCCTGGCTGTGGCCCCCTCCCTCATCTCCTCCCAATCCCACTTACCCTCCCTCTTCTTCCCCTCTGCCCCTCTCCTAGTCCACTGATAGGAGAAGATCACCCCTTCTATCTGACCCTAGCCTATCAGGTATCATCAGGACTGGCTGCATTATCTTCCTCTGTGGCCTGGTAAGGCTGCTCCCCCATCAGGGGGAGGTGATCACAGAGTCTGCCACTGAGTTCACATTAGAGACAGCCCCTGCTCACCTTACTAGGGATGACAAACATCTTTATCACTCCAATGTATGATACTTATTATTGATAACTTTATTTAATCATTTGAATATGACTTATTTATATTCACAAAAATTCAACCATAAGTTTTACCACTGTTTTATCATCACTATTACTATATCTTTTAGTAAATGATTGGTGTTAAGTTAAATAACAACAAATACGATTTGTTAGAAATAAAAAAAATGTATAAAAAGTTTCTCTTAAGCACAATTTTGTATTCCCAATGAAATATGAGCTAAAATATCAAAAGTGAAGAGGAACGGTGGGTGAAAAGGAATCTAAATAACTCAGGCTAAGCTGCAGGAAAGAAAGTTCTGCTTAAAAGAAGCAGCACAGCATCCTCTCATACGAGACTGAAGGTTTACTGTAGAAGGGAGGAAAATACGTAAGAATAAGAGGGTATGAATAATATCATCTAGACATAACAGGGCAGCTGCATAAATGAACTCACAGTGTTTGCAATCTCTTGCACTTGTGCAAGCCCATGCCAGAAGAAATCTGAGTATAGAAATTGAGAATGGCACACAATCCTACTCTCCTATCATGGAGAGAATGACAATTGCTAGCTGCAGGGGAGGGAGAAACAGTTTTTTCTAAGTCTATATTCTTTACTTAGTCAAACATGCTGCAGTGGAAAACTAATCATATTTTGTCTTGAAGGACTAAGGAACAACAATACGAAGTTGGTGGGGAGGGAAGATGAGGCGATCTGGGAAGAACTGGAAAAAAAGAGGTGAATATGATCAAAGCACACTTTAGGAAACTTTTTTAATTAAATTTTATTTTTTACATTAATTACATTTTATTTGCTTTGCATCCCAGCCATACCCCCCCCATCATTCCCTCCCAGTCCCACCCTCACTCTCTCATCTCCTCCCATGCCCCTCTCCAAGTCCACAGATAGGGGAGGTCCACCTCCCCTTCCATCTGACTGTAGCTCAAAGAGCTAATAAAAATAATTTAGATGAATTTGTTACTTTTTTTCCAGTTAGTAATTTACCTAGTCCAAAAAGAACAAATAAAAACTAGCAGTGTGAAGAGAAATAAACATTTTGTACTGAAGAAACGGCTTTTTAAAATAATGACAATTTTAATGATATGTGCTCAGATTCTAAGTTTCATCATTGACAGCTGGGCTTACTTATAACTTCTGTGATATGGACCAATGGGACAGAGACAGGAGGAGTTCAGGATTTTACTGGCCAGCAGACTACTCAATCTGTGAGAAAAAGGATCAGTTCAAAACACTGTCTCAAAAAGTGTCTTTGAAAGCAAGAGAGAAATATTTTTAGAATTTATCTCTGACTTCTATATGCTCACATAGAGTTGAGATCCCCACCTCTCAAAGTACATATAAACAGGACAAAAAGATAAAGACATACAAACAAAAGAAATAATTGAGGTTCAGATTATTTGCTTCATGATGCAATGATGGGTAGAGTCAGAAGTTTGTCCTAATATAATGCTGAGTGAAGAAGTTGTGAAGAATAATGAAAATAAACTCACCCAGAATTAATTAAAATAATTAAACAGATTAAAGAATTTGAAATTATTTTTCAGTATCAAAATAATCAATTATGAATAAGGTAGCATCTCATTGATCTTGACACTTAGAAATATTATAATATAGAAAAAAGCAATTCTTGTTTTATTAATTATAAAATAATAATTATTATTATTATTATTTGCAATTATTTCACTTTGTATCTCAGTTGTAGCCCCTTCCCTCATCTCCTCCCAGTCCCAACCTCCGTCTCTCTTCCTCCCATATTCTTCTCCTTTAGTCCACTGATAGGTGAGTAACTCCTCCCCCACTGTCTGATCCCATTCTATCAGGTCCCATCCGGACTGTCTGGAACCTCTTCCTCTGTGGGCTGGCTAGGTCTCCCCACCAGGGAGAAGTGATCAAGGAGCAGGCAACCTAGTTTATGTCAGAGACCGTCTCTTCTCTTATTAAGTGACTCACATGGAAACTGAGCTGTCTATGGGCTACCTAGGTCCTTTCTTAGCATGGTCCTTGGTCTTTGGTTAATGCCTCAGTCTCTGCAGTCCACCCTGGGCCCATCTCTTTTGGCTTTGTTGGTCTGCTTGTGGAGCTCCTGTCCCCTGCGGGTCCTTCTGTACCCCCTTCTTTCATAAGACTCCCTGTGTTCTGTCCAAAGTTTGTCTGTATCTAACTTAATAGTTTCTTATTATATAAAGGCTAATTATAAAATAATGTTTATTGCACGAAGACCATTTTTATAATCCAACTTATATACCATATGGAAATGGATCATTGTGCTGTAAATAGAAATTTGATGAATTAGGAGGAAAAAACATGTTGGTTCTTGTGCCTTTGCAGAAAATTCCAGTTATTGGACATAATAATTAAAAAATGCACATAAACATATGGCTTCTTATGAGTCTCTTGCAATTTATCAAAAATTATATTAGATGGGACCGTGAAACAAGAGAGGGTCAAGAGAAAAAATAGCAAGGCAGAGGAGTGGAGACGGGAGGAGAGCAGAGGCAAAAATGAAGAATGGGGGAGAGAGGAAATTTGGCATCCCAAAAAGCAGGTCATTCACAAGCTAGGCAAAATGTTAAATGAAGGAGACCTTAACTATATATTTACTTATGATTTATTGATATTCGCATGAGTATTTCCTTCTGTGTGAGTGTGTGCACATATGAGGGGTCGGGAATTGCGAGCAGAACATTAACACTGTGGCATCCCTTGAATCTGAAAGCACAAAGGCGCGTGCACAGTGGTGAGATATAAGCTCCGGCCTTCATTATTTTGGTAGTCCTTCGAGCCATTTCTTCAGCCTCCAGAAACTCTTTAAACACCGAGTTGTTTATTATTGCTGCTATTATTGGAATGCGGTTACTATGCACAAGGACTTGCCAAGTCACAAGCAGAAAGTCCAATTGCACAGATGAAGTTTTTGAGGCACAAATAGAGTGAAACTGTAATGCAGAGGATAAGAGACACAGAAAAAGAGCAGGGAAGTTTACAGTTGTTGACACTACATTTTCTTACCCTGGCAACTTTTCCTGTTTGAACATTTTTAACAAATCAAGTAAATTGCTGGAGATCATGAATGCACAGGTTATTTCCCAAAGCACTTTTCGTATATCATTTGGGAAATGTGTAAATTATTTTAGACTATTTTGGCACCAAAGGAGACAGCTCTATACTCGACCAATATACTACTGCAAGACACAGTACTCCCTTGTGATGTGTTTCTGCGAACCAGTGCATTTCATCTGTAATGCTCAGCCATTAAGCACATGACGGTTAAGATCTATTGCTGGGAAACTCGGTGATGAGGCATCTTTAAAAAGGGTTGTTGTTCATGTTCAGGTTACTGAGCTGTGTACAGATGTTACACTTCCACAGCCGTAACAAAGTAAACGTGTATCATTGCCAATTGTATGCCAAAGTTTATGTTGCATCCTAGTTCCAGATATTGAAAATTAAAGCTTTATATTTCCTGTGAGAAACTACAGTGGATATATAGATGGAATTACTCCCTGAGATAACCGTTTAGGGTTTTACTATACTAGGTTTCATACAATTATTTAAATTGAACTCATTAGGAATGCAATGCAATGTTCAGAATTTGTGCCATGGCAGAACTGATGAATTTTAAATGTGCAAGATCACAAAATGCCTTTAGCATTATTGGTTTAATTCCTATGCTTGCATAATGTGGTTGAAATCAATAAATAATATAGTGAAGTGAAAACTGTCTCCAATCATTGGCTGTAAAGGAATTGTGGATCTCCTAACATTACTAGATTACTCACTGACCTATCTCTCCTTCAGCTGTCCGATATTCACCTATCTCCAAGACCTGTAGTACTCCTAAACACATACCTTCTTCTTCTCAGTGACTGACATAGAATTCTTAGGAAGCTTTTGACTCATTTAAATAATCACATATAAAGGCAAGATATTAATAGAAACTACAATAGTGCCATTTTGTTAAAAATACGATATTTCATCAGTCTCAGCTTAAAATTCCAATCCTGGAAAATGTAAATATCAGTTTCAGTTGTCAGAATTAAAAAAATGTTACGTCAGTGGCTTTTCTGGAACAAAGTGGAATAAGAAATATGATCTAAACAGAATTGTAAATCTTTATACAAAAATTCTTTAAAAACTTCAAATATAAAATCATCCTGGTGAATAGTTTGAAGAAAACTGGTACTAAAATAAATTGATAGATTAAGAATCCCTTGAGACCTCTAGACAGGTGATGAACTTTGTTTCTAAATGTGGACATCATAGTTGTGAAAGGGGCATCAGGACATATGAAGATTATTTACAGTGATTAGGTTCAGTTTCCCATCAGTAAAAATGTGGTAAAGAAGAAGGGGAAAGCGTATGTAGGGCACTGAATACGAACCACATGTTTGGAACATGTCATGATAAAACAAATTGTTTTGAATTCTTACTTTAAAAACTCATTAATTATATAAATAGTTATGCTTATGATAATCATGACATAGTTGTTTAGAGTGGGAGCGAATAGAGTGAGGGACAACTGTGGATCACAAAGGAAATACAACTGAAAGAGAGAGATAGAGATTCTATTTTGTATTTTGCAGGGGTCTGACCTTTTTCTCAATCTCAAGAAGAAACAGATGACTTGTGTGACAGACGATTCCCAAAATTGCCATTTCCTGGTCACGGCATTGGGTGACTAAGACTCTACTTTGAACCACAATGACATTCCAAAATCGATATTCATGGAAGAGCTCATGGAGAATAAATATATGTTGCTTAAAACTTGAAAGTCAATAAATATGAGGCTAACCTTTTCGTGATTAGGCTTCTAATACTGTATTATTATTCATGAGGCAGGAAAGCCAAATTCAGCAATGAAAGAGTGCCAAGGACATGGGAGAAACAGCAGAAGCAGAGGAAAAGAGAATAAAAGAGGGAGAAAATAGGAGAAGCATAATAGTCCTGTGACAGATTCTAAAATAAGTATGGGAAAACGGGAGCAAATGATTTGGGAAATTTCTGTAACAATTAGAAAATTTTCACTATGGAAGAGAAACTGAAATATTCTTTTTAATACACACGATTAATAATCAATATGGCTGGAGAGAATACTCTATAGAGACTATATCAAAAATTTTTGATCGAACAGCTAGTATGTAAAGCCCTGGGAAAATTGACAGAAAGGGAAAATAAAACACAGTTTACAATTGCTAAATTCCAACAAAAAATTACAGAATTTCACAAATATTGTCATGAAAATCACAGTCATTAAAAATATTCTTAAAGCTAATGCCTACAGTAAGGAAAACCTGATCTGTATAAGGTTCTTGGACACATAATTCATAAAGAGACTAGGGATATGTCTCAGGTGCTGAAGGCATCTGGCCTAAACCTGATGACCTGAGGTAGTTACCTGGGACCCATATAATGGAAGGAGAAGCCAGATCTTGCAGTTTTTCTTCAGATTTCTGCATGGATTCTGTGGTTCACACAAACACACACACACACACACACACACACACACACACACTTGCACACATACATACTTGCACATACACACACAAGGAAATAAGTATTGTAAAAAATTAATTCTGAGATTTTGTATGGCAGATCAGGAAAAATATGCAAAATTCAGGGCCCCATAGCTTGCTCCTAGTTCATCATTGATGAAAACAAAATGGATGGAAATAAAAACAAACACGAAAAGTGAGCGACAAGAGGAGGGGGAGCTGAGGAGAACTAGGAGAGAGAATAGAAATCAGTGAGGAGGGGCATCTCTGGGACAGGAGGCTCCTGGCAGTCTATAGGGATGACCAAGCTAAGACATCAGGAGTGTAAAGTCAGCACCTCCTGTAGCCAGGGGGTCCCCCAGATTGGGGAGGGGGCACCAACCCAAACATAAAACCTTAAACCAAAAATGTGTCTTGTCTGCAAGAAGTGTAGGGGCAAATACGGAACAGAGATTAAAGAATGGGAGACTGGCCTAGCTTGAGTGGTTGGGAGAAGGCCAGCCACTGTTACTATTAATGATACTCTGCTATGCCTGTGTAGACTGGAGTCTAAAATAACTCTATTCTTAGAGGCTAGCACGTGAAATGCAATAATTTTGTTTCAAAGTCATTGTTGTTTCAATAAAGTTTGGTTAATAAAAATCAAGTCAAATTGGTGCATGGTTTGAGCTGTACTACGATGTTCCCTCTCTACCCTCCTCCTCTTCTCTTCTTCCTCCTCACTCTATTGCCCTTCTTTCTGTCATCCTCTAACTCTGTTTGTTCCTCCTCCTCTTATCTGTCTCCTTTTTTTTGGTTTATAGTTCGTATTATTTTAAATATGACCATGATAGCTCTATTAACTTTGAAGTTTCCTGGCAGGATTTTGATAATCTGACAGATTCATATAAACTTGAGCATGGATAGCCTAAAGAGAAATAAACTCCAGAAAAAAAAAGTATCATTACACTGTGAAAGATGTACTTTAGTTTCTCTTTGTCGATTTCCTGGGTTTTAAAATAAGGACATATGAATTTGACCTGGAATTATGAGAAGACGGTTATGCAGGAGCTGTGTTGGAGGGATTTGAATTGTAGCCCATAAAGAGTACCTGAAACTTAATTTTTGTTTTTATTTTCAAATCTTCTATGACCAAACTGAGGCTCTAAGCAGAGCACATAATTTCAATTTGCATGGAATATGTTATTTCAAGAATTCTTAATGGAAATCTATAGTCATTAACTTAAAAACCTCATTTCTTGGCAAGGAGTATTCCATCAATTTTTAAGCATGCATAAGAAACACTCTAAAATTTCTTATTCTTAATTTTATTTATTATTCTTGGTAAATTTTATTTCCTTGGATGTTTTTACTGAAGTTGTCAAATCTTTAAATCTTTTCTTTATGATGAAACTTTTATCTCTTTGTTGTAGTGCACAAAGGGATTTCAAAGGCAATGTTTTATTCATTTTTCAAAGTCAGAGTTCCTTGGAATCTCCAAGGTTTCTATTTTCTTCCTTCAGCGGTTAGTAACAATGGCACACTTGTGAGATCCTCCTCCATTTACAAGCCACTCCTTACATCATTCATCCTCCATTCCCAACCCTCTCCCTCAAACTGCTTTCTTTTCAGAAAATCTAACTTCCAAATGGGATTTCAAACTGACAGGAGGACAAAGAAAAAAAAATATTGCTGCAAGATGTTTTCCACTTCAAAGTGATCTTTAGTGGCAACCTTTCTTCTCTTAGATAGAAAAAAATGGCAAAGGTGAAAGGTTGTTACTACACATTTAAAGGCATCAGGTTCTGTTGGGGCTGAATTTAACCTTATCCATTTTACTTTAGATTGTGGTCGCTGATTCATACTGTGTGCCACTGGTGAATCCTTATTCATCATCATCTTAATGAGATGTCTGTTTATTTAGAAAAACTCTACTCTCATTACCCTGAACAAATGCATAGTATGAATTATGAATTGAATTAGTATAAAGAGCTTGTTGTTAAAGTTTAGGAGATTTATAAGAAATAGTGACCCACTATTTTGTTGTTTGATTTATGAATACAGGGAGACTACGTAAAGCAAAGAACACTCAATTTGTTTACATGCCAAGACACGGGACTAGAGACCCTACATGGGAGGAGATGAGGGAGGATGGGATTGGGAGGGAATGTGATGTAGGAGCTTCAGCTGGGATACAGAGTGAATAAACTGTAGTTAATGCCAAAAACAAAACCAACCAACCAAACAAACAGAAAGGAGTAATACTGAAGAAAAAAAAAGGCTATTAGAGTTAATTCCCGCTAGTGAAAGTACAGTGAAAATTGTCTGTGTGGTGTATTTACAAATGGATCATCTATAATACAGTCTAAATGCCCAAAGCTCAGGAAGCATCAGGGGATATGTTGGAAAGAATAGTTGTAAGAGAGAGATAACCTAGAACCCCTGCAAAGCTGTAGTCCATGGCAGCTCAGTCTCCAAGTGAGTTCCCTAGTAATTGAAACAGGATCTGTCTCTGACATGAACTCAGTGGCTGGCTCTTTGCTCACCTCACTCTGATGGAGGAGTAGCCTTACTAGGTCACAGAGGAAGACAATGCAGCCAGTCTTAAGGAGCCCTGATAGGCTAGGGTCAGAGGAAAGAGGAGGAGGACCTCCCCTATCAGTGGACTTGGGGAGGGGCAAGGGAGATGAGGGAGGGAGGACGATATTGGGAAGGAATGAGGGAAGGGGCTACAGCTGAGATAAAAAGTTAATAAACTGTAATTAAAAAAATGAATTAAAAAAAAGAGAGAACTGTGAGGACTGCCGCAAAACCTGTGACTTACAAACCTGGTAAATATATTATACTCATGAACTCTAAATAGTGGTGGTTTCCTGACTCATTTCTGCATAAGCCCATACCAGTCAACATTCCAGTATGAATTCTGGAAGAGCTCAAAAAGACCGACCTCTACTTGAGGAGCCACAGGCAGTTCCAGCCTGATGAGGAAGGAGAACCAGTTTCTTCAGGAATGGAGCCTTTGATAGACTCTCATGACCCAGCAGTGGTTAGTCCTACACCTATATCCATAGGTCAATATTAAATGGACTCGGTAGCATACACATATGTGTGTATTTCTCTATATGTTTGCATATGACTATGCATGTGTGTATGCATATGTATATACAATACCTGAATTTGAAAAGTATGTTGAGGTGCAAAGGAATAGTTATGGTAGCAGGGAGAGGCAGGTAAAATCAAATGTCTTGCAATAATTTATGAAATTTTTTACAATTTACATAAAAATTTTCATATATTAGAAAATACATGTAAACTGCAGTAAAAAGCAAAATGATTTAACACGAACAGTATTTAATGTCTCAGAAATGCTAAGAAATGATACTGAAGAGCCCCACCCAATACTGCAAGGCTTTGTTAATGTAATATAAGCTCCTCAACAAGAGATATGCAGTATGATGGTGTTGGGATTTTTGATATAATGTCTTATCTATTCCTTAAAACTCCAACAGAAAAGCACAGGATGTGTGTATTTGTGTATAAACTAACATGGCTTCTAAAGTTTGAAGAAACAAAAGGTCTGGATTAGCTTTAAAAATTTGAAAGAAAAGATGAATGACAGTGTTTCTCAACCTGTGGTTTGGTCCCCTTTGGGAATCACATATTCAATATCCTGCATATCAGATAATTACATTATGATTCACAACACCAGAAAAATTACAGTTTGAAGTAATGAGAAAAATGTTTTTAAGACTGGGGTTCACCACAACATGAGGAACTGAATAAATAAAGGATCTCTGTATAAATAAAGTTGTGAACCACTCTTTTATACTATGTTATACTAAAATTTTATATTTACCATAATTAACACAGACTGTTTCTAGTTATTAGTTTAAAGAAATAAATCAATATAACAGAATAAAGACACAAGTTGATGTTTTCTTAGGCAGATGATGAAAAAAATGTCTTCAGAATTCAATGCGAAAAATATCCATCTTTTGTACTCATGGTAAGTCCACTGGATATTAATAGAAAAATATGTTCATTGTGTAAATGTCCAGAAATTTCTGTATCCATTGTTCAGTTGAGGGACATCTAGGTTGTTTCCAGATTCTGGCTATTATGAATAAAGCTGCTATGAACATAGTTGAGAAAATGTCCTTACTGTATGGTTGAGCATCTTTCGGATATATATGCCCAGGGGTGGTATAGCTTGGTATTGAGGGATCACTATTCCCAGTTTTCTGAGAAAGAGCCAGATTGATTTCTTTTTTTTTTTTTTTTGAATTTTATTTTTTTCTTATCAGTTACATTTTCTTTTTTTTAAATTTTATTTTTCTTTTTAGTTACATTTTGTTAACTCTGTGTCCCAGCTCTATCCCGCTCCCTCATTCCCTCCCCAAAGTACAAGTTTACATTCCACTAGTGCTGGAGGAAGGTTTTCCTTTCTTCATAATCTCTCCAGCATGTGTTGTCCCTTGAGTTTTTGATCTTAGCCACTCTGATGAGTGTGAGATAGAATGTCAGAGTCATTTTGATTTGTATTTTCCTGATGACTAAGGACAAAATTGTGGTACACTTACACAATGGAATATTCCTCAGCTAAAAAAAAAACAACAAGGAAAATCCTGGCTGAGATGTAGCCCGTAGAGTTAATCTCCAAGTGAGGGTCCTAGTAAGGGGAGCAGAAGCTTTCTCTGGCATGAACTCAGTGACAGCCTCCCTGTTCACCTCTTTCTGCGGAGGTGCAACCTTGCCAGGCCACAGAGGAAGACAATGCAACCAGTCCTGATGATACCTGATAGTCTAGAGCCAAACAGAAGGGGAGGAGGACTTTCCCTATCAGTGGACTAGGGAAGGAGCATGGAGAGGAAGAGGGAAGGAGGGTGGCATTGGGAGGAGATGAGGAAGGGAACCACAGCCCTATACAAAATGAATAAATTATAATAAATGAAAATAATTAAAAAGAAGAATAAGAAAAAAAAGGAAATCATGAAATTTATTTGCAAATGGATGGAACTAGAAAAGATCATACTGAGGGAGGTATCCCAGAATCAAAGAGACATGCATGTTATCTACTCAAGTATAAGTGGATATTAGCCTTATTATATGAGATGAATATAATAAAATTGACAGATCTAAAGAAGCTAAACAACAAGGAGGATCCCAGGGAAGATCAGAATTGAATTAATTCTGATTCAAAAGGGAAAACAGGACAGACACATGGAAATGGTAGAAGAGAGGGAATAAATAGGTCAGGAGCCTACCACAGATGTTCTCTAAAAGACTCCACACAGCAGGGGATCAAAGCAGATGCAGACACTCACAACAAACTTTGGACAGAGCATAGGGAGTCTTATGGAAGAGGGTGGATAAAAAGACCAAAGGAGACAGAAGGATTTCTCCTATCAGTAGGCTAGGGAAAAGGGATAACGGCAGGAGAGTGGGGCCAGAAGGGGGCTACAACTAGGCTACAAAGTGAGTAAATTGTAAATAATAATAATAATAATAATAATAATAATAATAATAATAATAATAATAATAATATAGAAAAATGTTACAGAAAAGCCATAAAAATTTAATTTTCAATATACAATGAAAATCTTTGTTTATTTTTTTTGGTTTTCTTTTACACTTTATTCACTTTGTATCCCCCCAGAAACCCCACTCTCCACCCCTCCGGATCCCACCCTGCCTTCCCCCTTCTTCATGCATGCCCTTCCCCAAGTCCACTGATAGGGGAGGTTCTCCTCTCCTTCCTTCTGACATTAGCCTATCAGATTACATCCGGAGTGGCTGCTTTGTCATCTTCTGTGGCCTGGTAAGGCTGCTCCCCCCTCAGGGGGAGGTGATCAAAGAGCAGGCCAATCAGAATATGTCAGAGGCAGTCCCTCTTCCCATTATTATGTAACCCACTTAGACACTAAACTGCCATGGATTACATCTGCACAGAGGTTCTAGGTTATCTCCAGGCCTGGTACTTCATTGGAGTATGGGTCTCTGGGAATACCCCTGTGTTCAAATATTCTGGTTCTGTTGCTCTCCTTGTGGGGTTCCTGTCCTCTCTATAACCTACTATTTCCCACTTCTTACATAAGATTCCCTGCACTCTGCCCAACAGTTGGCCATAAAGTCTCAGCGTCTGCTTTGATAGTCTGCACGGCAGAGGCTTTCAGAGGCCCTCTGTGGCAGGTTCCTAGGTTATTTCCTGCTTTCTTCTTCTTCTGATGTCCATCCTCATTGCCTTTCGGGATGGGTATTGAGCGTTTTAGTCAGAGTCCTCTCTCTTGATTAGTTTCTTTAGATGTATAAATTTTAGGTTTATCCTATAAGTCTATATGAGTGAGCATATACCATGTGTCTTTCTACTTCTGGAACAACTCAAAATGATGACCTGGATGATCCTTTCCAGGTCCCACCATTTAAATGCAAATTACATGATTTCCTTATTTTTCATTGCAGAGTAATACTCCATTGGGTAGATGTACCACAATTTCTGCATCCATTCTTCAGTTGAGGGGCATCTAGGCTGTTTCCAGTTTCTGGTATTACAAATAAGCCTGATACAAACTTGGTTGAGCAAATGTCCTTATTGTGTACTTGAGCCTCTTTTGGATATATGCCTAGGAGTGGAATGGCTGGATCTTGAGGAAGTGCTATTCCTAGTTGTGTGAGAAAGCATCAAATTGATTTCCAGAGTGGTTGTACAAGTTTACATTCCCACCAGCAGTGGAGGAGAGTTCCCCTTTCTCCACAACGTCTCCAACATGTATTGTCACTTGAGTTTTTTTCTTGGCCATTCTGATGGGTGTAAGGTGAAATCTCAGGGTTGTTTTGATTTGCATTTCCTGATGGCTAATGAGGTTGAACATTTCTTTAAGTGTTTCTCTGCCATTCGATATTCCTCTACAGAGAATTCTCTGTTTAGCTCTGTACCCCATTTTTTAATTGGATTACTTAGTTTGCTGCTTTTCAGCTTCTTTAGTTCTTTATATATACTGGATATTAGCTTTCTGTGAAATAGAGGGTTGGTGAAGATCCTTTCCCAATCTGTCGGCAGACGTTTTGTTTTGATGATGGTGTCCTTTCCTTTACAGAAGCTTTTCAATTTCATGAGGTCCCATTTATTGAATGTTGCTCTTAGAGCCTGTGCTGTTGGTGTTCTGTCCAGGAAGTTGTCCCCTGTGCCAATGAGTTGTAGGGTATTCCCCAGTTTTTTTTTTTTCTAGCTGATTTAAATGTGTCTGGTTTTATGTTGAGGTCTTTGATCCACTTGGACTTCAGTTTTGTGCAGGGTGATAAGTATGGATCTATTTTCATTTTTCTACATGTAGACATCCAGTTGGACCAGCACCATTTGTTGAAGATGCTATCTTTTTTCCATTGTATGGTTTTGGCATCTTTGTCAAAAATCAGGTGTCCGTAAGTGTGTGGGCTTATTTCTGGGTCTTCTGGTCGATTTCATTGATCCACTATTCTGTTTCTATGCCAGTACCATGCAGTTTTTATAACTGTTGCTCTATAGTACAGCTTGAGATCAGGGATGGAGATACCTCCAGAAGATCTTTTATTGTAGAGGACTGTTTTAGCAATTCTGGGTTTCTTGTTATTCCATACGAAGTTGATAATTTTTCTTTCCAAATCTGTAAAGAATTGTCTTGGCATTTGGTGGGAATTGCATTAAATCTGTAGATTGCTTTTGGTAAGATGGCCATTTTTACTATGTTAATCCTGCCAAGCCATGAGCATGGGACATCTTTCCATCTTCTCATATTTTCTTCTAATTCTTTCTTCAGAGACTTGAAATTTTTTCATACAAGTCTTTGACTTGCTTGGTTAGGGTTACACCAAGGTACTTTATGTCATTTGTGGCAATTGTGAAGGGTGTTGTTTCGCTAATTTCTTTCTCAGCCTTTTGTCTTTTGTATACAGGAGAGCTACTGATTTTTTTGAGTTAATTTTGGATCCGGCCACTTTGCTGAAGGTGTTTATCAGCTGGAGGAGTTCCCTGGTAGAGTTTTTGGGGTCACTCACGTATACTATTATCTCGTCTGCAAATAGTGATAATTTGACTTCTTCCTTTCCAATCTGTATCCCCTTGATCTCCTTCAACTGTCTTATGGCTCTAGCAAGGACTTCCAGCACTATGTTGAAGAGATATGGAGAGAGTGGACAGCCTCGTCTTGTCCCTGATTTCAGTGGGATTGCTTTAAGTTTCTCTCCGTTCAGTTTGATGTTGGATATAGGCTTGCTGTATATCACCTTTACTATGGTTAGATATGTGCCTTTTATCCCTGATCTCTCCAATACTTTAAACATGAATGGATGTTGGATTTTGTCAAATGCCTTTTCATCATTTAGGGAGATTGTCATGTGTTTTTTTCTTTCAGTTTGTTAGTATGGTGGATCACATTGATGGCTTTCTGTATATTGAACAACCCCTGCATACCTGGAAAGAAGCCTACTTAGTCATAGTGGATAATATCTTTGATGTGTTCTTTCTTTTTTTTGTTAATTTTATTTTTATTTTTAGTTACAATTTCTTAACTCTGTGTCCCAGCTGTATCCCACTCCTTCATTCCCTCCCCCTCACCAACTCCCTCCCTGGTCTCCTCCTTGCCCCTTTCCAAGTCCACTGATAGGGGAGGACCTCCTCCCCTTTCATTTGACCCTGTTTTATCAGGTATCTTCAAGGCTGCCTGCAAAGTCCTCCTCTGTGGCCTAACAGGACTGCTCCTCCCCTGGGGGGGGGGGGGAAGACAAAGAGCCTGCCCTTGAGATCCTGTGAGAAATAGTCCTTGTTCCCCTTGCTTTGGAAAAATACTTGGATACTGAGCTACCACGGGCCACATCCCAGCAGAAGTTCTATGTTATATCCATACATGGTCCTTGGTTGAGTGTCAGACTCAGAAAAGGCCCTGTGCCCGGATATATTTGGTATTTGTAGAGCTCCTATCCTATCCATATCATACTAACTCCCCTTCTTTCATATGATTCCCTGCACTCTGGCATGGTATGGTTATGAGTCTTAGTGTCTGCTTTGAAACACTGCAAGGTAGAGTCTTTCAGATGCCTTTTGCGGTAGACTCCTGTCATACATTTAATGCACATCCCATTTGTCTTTCTAAATGAGGATTGATCATTTTCACCCATGTCCACTTACTTGATTATCTTCTTTAGGTGTGTAGATTTCATTTTGTTTATCATATCTTGTAGGTCTATATAAGTGGGTATATACCAAGTTTGTCTTTTCTCCTTCTGGGATACTTCACTCAGAATGATCTTTTCTAGATCCCACCACTTGCCTGCAAATTTCATGATTTCCTCCCTTTTGATTGCTGAGTAGTATTCCATTGTGTAAAAATACCACAATTTCTGTATCCATTCCTCTGTTGATGGACATCTGGTTTGTTTCCAAGTTCTGGCTATTACAAATAAAGCTGCTAAAAACATGGTTGAACAAGTGTCCCTTTTGTGTACTTGAGCAAACTTTGGTATATACCTACCAGTCATATAGCTGGGTCTTGAGGTAGCACTACTCCTAATAGTCTGAGAAAGCGCCAGATTGACTTCCAGGTTGGTTGTACCAGTTTACATTATCACCAGCAATGGAGGAGGGTTCCTTTTTCTCCACAACCTCTCCAGCATGTGTTGTCACTTGAGTTTTTCATCTTGGCCATTCTGATGGGTGTAAGGTGAAATCTCAGGGTTGTTTTGATTTGCATTTCCCTAATGGCTAATGAGGTTGAGCATTTCTTTAAATGTTTCTCTGCCATTTGATGTTCCTCTTTTGAGAATTCTCTGTTTAGCTCTGTTCCCCATTTTTTAATTGGATTACTTGGTTTGATGCTTTTCAGCTTCTTTAGTTCTTTATATATACTGGATATTAACCCTCTGTCAGATAAAGGGTTGGTGAAGATTCTTTACCAATCTGTAGGCAGTTGTTTTGTTTTGATGACAGTGTCTTTTGCTTTACAGAAGCTTTTCAGTTTCATGAGGTCCCATTTATTGATTGTTGCTCTTAGAGCCTGTGCTGTTGGTGTTCTGTTCAGGAAATTGTCTCCTGTGCCAATGAGTTCTAGGCTGTTCCCCACTTTTTTATCCAACTGATTTAGAGTATCTGGTTTTATGTTGAGGTCCTTGATCCACTTGGACTTTAGTTTTGTGCAGGGTGATAAATATGGATCTATTTTCATTTTTTTGCATGTAGACATCCAGTTTGCCCAGCACCATTTGTTGAAAATACTGTCTTTTTTCCATTGAATGGATTTGGCTTCTTTCTCAAATACCTAGTATTCATAGGTGTGTAGGTTTATTTCTGGGTCTTCTATGCGGTTCCATTGATCTTCCTTTCTGTTTCTATGCCAATACCATGTGGTTTTTATTACTGTTGCCCTGTAGTACAGCTTGAGATCGGGGATGGAGATACCTCCAGATGATTTGTTGTTTTACAGGATCGTTTTGGAGATTCTGGGTTTTTTATTTCTCCATATGAAGCTGAGAATCTTTTTTTCAAGGTCTGTAAAGAATTGAGTTGGTATTTTAATGGGTATTGCATTGAATCTGTAGATTGCTTTTGGCAGGATGGCCATTTTCACAATGTTAATCCTACCAATCCATGAGCACGGGAGATCTTTCCATCTTCTGAGATCTTCTTCGATTTCTCTCTTCAGAGATTTAAAGTTTTTCTCAAACAGGTCTTTCACTTTCTTGGTTAGAATCACACCAAGGTACTTTATGTTATTAGTGGCTATTGTGAAGGGTGTTGTTTCCCTAATTTCTTTCTCAGCCTTTTTGTCTTTGGTATACAGAGGGGCTTCTGATTTTTTTGAGTTGATTTTGTATCCTGCCCATTTGCTGAAGGTGTTTATCAGCTGAAGGAGTTCTCTGGTTGAATTTTTGGGGTCGCTCATATATACTATCATATCATCTGTGTATAGTGACACTTTGACCTCTTCCTTTCTGATTTGTATCCCCTTGATCTCCTTTAGTTGTCTTATTGCTCTGGCTAGGACTTCAAGTACTATGTTGAAGAGATATGGAGATAGTGGGCAGCCTTGTCTTGTCCCTGATTTCAGTGGGATTGATTTAAGTTTCTCTCCATTGAGTTTGATGTTGGCTATAGGCTTGCTGTATATTGCCTTTACTATCTTTAGGTATGTGCCTTGTATCCCTGATCTCTCCAAGACTTTAAACATGAATGGGTGTTGGACTTTGTCAAATGCTTTTTCGGCATCTAAGGAGATGATCATGTGGTTTTTCTCTTTCATTTTGTTTATGTGGTGGATTACATTGATGGATTTCTGTATATTGAACCACCCTTGCACGCCTGGGATGAAGCCTACTTGGTCATGGTTTATGATATCTTTGATGTATTCTTGGATTCAGTTTGCAAGTATTTTATTGAGTATTTTTGCATCAATGTTCATAAGAGAGATAGGTCTGAAGTTCTCTTTTTTTCTTGGATCTTTGTGTGGTTTAGGTATCAAGGTGACTGTGGCTTCAAAGAATGAGTTTGGTAGTGTTCCTTCTGTTTTTATTTTGTGGAAGAGTTTGAGGAGAATTGGTGTTAGCACTTCCTTGAAGGTCTTGTAGAATTCTGCGCTGAAGCCATCTGGTCCAGGGCTTTTTTTGGAGGGGAGACTGTGAATGACTGCTTCAATTTCCTTAGGAGATATAGAGCTATTCAGTCTTTCTACCTGATCTTGGCTTAATTTTGGTAGATGGAATCTGTCAAGAAAATTATCCATTTCATTTAGATTTTCAAATTTTGTGCCATATAGGTTTTTGTAGTATGACCTAATAATTGTTTGGATTTCCACAGTATCTGTAATTATGTCCCCATTTTCATTTCTGATTTTGCTGATTTGGATTGTTTCTCTCTGCTTTTTATTTAGTTTGGCTAGGGGTTTGTCTATCTTGTTGATTTTCTCAAAGAACCAGCTTTTTGTTTCATTGGTTCTTTGGATAGTTTTATTTGTTTCTAATTGATTGATTTCAGCCCTGAGTTTGATTATTTCCAGCTGTCTGCTCCTCTTGGGTGTATCTACTTCTTTTTTTTCTAGGGTTTTCTGTTGGGCCATTAAGTTGTTTGTATGTGATGTTACGAATTTCTTCTTGCAAGCATTTAGTGTTATAAATTTTCCTCTGAGCACTGCTTTCAACTTGTCCCATAAATTTGGGTATGTTGTGCCTTCATTTTCATTGAATTCTAGGAAGTCTTTAATTTCTTTCTTTATTTCTTCCTTAACCCAGCTGTCATTGAGTAGTAAGTTGTTCAGTTTCCATGTGCGTGTCATTTTTTTGTTGTTTCTGTTGTTGTTGATGTCCAGCTTTAGTCCATGGTGGTCGGATAGTATACAAGGGATTATTTCAAACCTTTTGTATCTGGTGAGGCTTGCTTTGTGACCCACTATATGGTCTATTTTGGAGAAGGTTCCATTTGGTGCTGAAAAGAAGGTGTATTCTTTTGAGTTTGGGTGAAAAGATCTGTAGACGTCTATTAGGTCCATTTGATTTAGGGATTCTGTGAGTGCTTTTATTTCCCCATTTGGTGTCTGTCTGGTTGATATGTCCCTTGATGAGAGTGGGGTGTTGAAGTCTCCCAGTATTAAGGTGTTAGGATCAATGTATGATTTAAGATTTAATAATGTTTCTTTTATGAATGTAGGTGCTCTTGTATTTGGGGCATAGATATTCAAGATTGTGATGTCCTCTTGTTGGATTTTTCCTTTGATGAGAATATAGTGGTCCTCCTTATCTTTTTTGATTAACTTTGGATGGAAGTCTATTTTATTAGATATTAGGATGGCTACTCCAGCTTGTTTTCTGGAACCATTTGCTTGAAAAACATTTTTCCAGCCCTTTACTTTGAGGTGGTATTTATCTTTGTTGCATAGGTGTGTTTCTTGGATGCAACAGAATGTTGGATCCTGTTTTCGCAACCATTCTGTTGGTCTGTGTCTTTTTATTGGGGAGTTGAGTCCATTGATATTGATAGATACTAGTGACCAATGCATGTTAGTTCCTTTTGTAATGGAGTCGGTGATCTTATCCTGTTTCATTGCTTGTTTTCTTTTCGTTTTTGTTGGGATATTATCTGTATGCCCTGTTTTCTTGGGTGAAGTTGTTTTCTTTGGATTGGAGTTTTTCTTCTACTATCTTCTGTAGGGTTGGTTTGCTGTATAGATATTGCGTAAATTTAGTTTTGTCATGGAATATTTTGTTTTCTCCATCTATGTTGATTGAAAGCTTTGCAGGGTATAGTAGTCTGGGTTGACATTTGTGATCTCTTAGAGTCTCTATGATACTTGCCCAGGCCCTTCTGGCTTTCATAGTTTCTGATGATAAGTCCGGTGTGATTCTGATAGGTCTACCTTCATATGTTACTTGGCCTTTTTCCCTGGCTGCTTTTAATATCTTTTCTTTGTTCTGTAGATTTAGTGTTTTGACTATGATGTGACATGATGTGTTTCTTTTCTGGACTAGTCTATTTGGAGTTCTGTAGGCTTCTTGTATATTTATTAAACATCTCTTTCTTTAAGTTGGGAAAATTTTCTTCTATGATTTTCTTGAAAATATTTTCTGGACCTTGGAGCCTGGAATCTTCTTTTTCATCAATTCCAATTATTCTTAGATTTTGTCTTTTCATAGCGTCCTTGATTTCTTGAATATTTTGTGATTGGAACTTTTCTGATTTTACTTTTTCTTTGAGAGAAGTATCAATTTCTGCAAGTGTGTCTTCAGCTCCAGAGATTCTCTCTTCCATCTCTTGTATTCTGTTGGTGATGCTTATTTTTGTGGTTCCTGATCTTTTCTCCAAGTTCTCCAGCTCAAGCGTTTTCTCATTTTGTGTTTTCTTTATTGATTCTAATTCTGTTTTCATGACTTGCACCATTTCTTTCATCTGTTTGAATTTGGATTCCTGTCTCTCTACGATGGTCTCTATTTCCTTGTTCATTTCCTTTTTATATGCCACTAATTTTTTCTCTACTTGTGCCTCTATTTGTTTGGCTATGTTTGCCTGTGTTTCTTTAAGGCTTTTGTCTATTTCTTCTTTCTTTACCTCCAATTGACTGGCCAACTCTTTGAAAAATTTGTTCATTTCTTCCTTATGAGCCTCAAATAATTGGGTAAGCATGGCTTTAAGGTCATTTTCCTGTGCTTCTGATGAATTGGTGTAGCCATCTATTTTGGGGTTTCCTGGTGAAGTCATGATGTCCTGATTTATGTTGGAAGTGTTCTTTCGCCTACCCCTGGCCATTGGCTTATCTGAAACCTTCCCTGTTTGTTTTTGCATTCTGCAAATCAGACTGGTACTGTCTCTCTCTGGGGTCTGGAGAGTTCTCAGGAAGCTGAGAGAGGTCCCGTGTCCTTAGCGTGTGCTGAGGACTAGCTGTACCTGTGGGAGAAATGCAGACGGGGCAAATGCAAGTGTGTGTGTGTGTGTGTGTGTGTGTGTGTGTGTGTGTGTGTAGGTGTGCATGGACGTGTATCTCAAGGGACAGAGTGATGGCTAATGTTGAACCCTTGAGTGTGTGGGAGAGGCTCTGCACTGTATATGTTGCAGGCGCTAGTGATGATGGCAGCGCAATTTCTGGCATTAACTGCCTTAACTCCTCAATTAGACCCACAGAGTAGGAACTTCAATGTCCCAAGTGCCCCTCTGTTTCCCAAAGTGGGTATATGGGTGGGAGGGGGTTCGATGCCTGGCTTCTGTTTTAGAAGGACCCAGGATCTGGGGATTTGCAGATTCTTAAGGGTGCACTCACTTACAGGCAGGTCAATTGGCAGAGATCAGGGTATCTGGGCTCTCTGCTCTCTGGTTTGGCCCTGCTTCTTTGATGTGCTCCTCCAGCTCCATGCTGCTGTCACTGCCAGGTTATGAGGTCTTGCTGCAGCTGGAGATTTCAAGGTGGTCACGTCAGTAGGAATCGGGGTAAACAGACTTTCTGTTTTCTGGTTTGGTCCTGGTTAGTCTTAAACTGGAGGGCTGATGTGCCCGCCAGCTCAGTGCTGCTCCGCCACCAGGTTAGAAAGTCCCGTTGTATAAAACCAGATACTCTAAATATGTTAGAAGAAAAAGTGGGGAACAGCCTAGAACTCATTGGCACAGGAGACAACTTCCTGAACAGAACATCAACAGCACAGGCTCTAAGAGCAACAATCAATAAATGGGACCTCATGAAACTGAAAAGCTTCTGTAAAGCAAAGGACACTATCATCAAAACAAAACACCTGCCTACAGATTGGGAAAGAATCTTCACTAACCCTTTAATGACAGAGGACTAATATCGAGTATATACAATGAACTAAAGAAGCTGAAAAGCAGCAAACCAAGTAATCCAATTAAAAAATGGGGAACAGAGCTAAACAGAGAATTCTCGACAGAGGAATATCGAATGACAGAGAAACAATGAAAGAAATGCTCATCTTCATTAGCCATCAGGGAAATGCAAATCAAAACGACCCTGAGATATCACCTTACACCCATCAGAATGGCCAAAATCAAAAACTCAAGGGACAACACATGCTGGAGAGGTTGTGGAGAAAGGGGAACCCTCCTCCACTGCTGGTGGGAATGTGAACTGGTACAACCACTCTGGAAATCTATCTGGTGCTTTCTAAGACAATTAGGAATAGTGCTTCCTCAAGACCCAGCTATACCACTGCTAGGTATATACCCAAAGTTTGCTCAAGTACACAAAAGGGACATTTGTTCAACCATGTTTGTAGCAGCTTTATTTGTAATAGCCAGAACCTGGAAACAACCCCGATGTCCATCAACGAAGGAATGGGTACAGAAATTTTGGTATTTTTACACAATGGAATACTACTCAGCAATCAAAAGGGAGGAAATCATGAAATTTGCAGGCAA
>NW_026585504.1:44262415-44309687 GCF_907164565.1 Psammomys obesus | reverse complement strand
CCACTGCTAGGTATATACCCAAAGTTTGCTCAAGTACACAAAAGGGACATTTGTTCAACCATGTTTGTAGCAGCTTTATTTGTAATAGCCAGAACCTGGAAACAACCCTGATGTCCATCAACGGAGGAATGGGTACAGAAATTTTGGTATTTTTACACAATGGAATACTACTCAGCAATCAAAAGGGAGGAAATCATGAAATTTGCAGGCAAATGGTGGGATCTAGAAAATATCATCCTGAGTGAAATATCCCAGAAGGAGAAAGACAAACACGGTATATACTCACTTATATAGACCTATAAGATATGATAAACATAATGAAATCTATATACCTAAAAAAGATAATCAAGAGAGCGGACATGGGGTAAGATTATCAATCCTCGTTTTGAAAGACAGATGGGATGCACATTGAACACTGAGCGCATTTGAAAAACTCTAACTAGCAGTGTTTTCAAAGCAAAGACTCATGACCAAACTTTTGGCAGAGTACAGGGAATCATAAGAAAGAAGGGGAGTTAGTCTGATGAGGAAAGGATAGGAGCTCCACAAGGACCAAATATATCTGGGCACAGGGTCTTTTCTGAGACTGACATGCAACCAAGGACCATGTATGAATGTAACCTAGAACCTCTGCTCAGATGTAGCCTGTGGTAGCTCAGTAACCAATTGTTTTCCCATAGTGAGGGGAACAAGGACTATTTCTAACAGGAACTCAATGACTGGCTCTTTGTCCTCCCCACCCCCCAAGGGAGGAGCAGTCCTGTTAGGCCACAGAGGAGAGCTTTGCAGCCAGTCCTGAAGATACCTGATAAAACAGGATCAGATGAATGGGGAGGAGGTCCCCCCTATCAGTGGACTTGGCAAGGGGCACGGTGGAGATGAGGGAGGGAAGGTGCGATTGGGAGGGAATGAGGGATCGGGACACGGCTGGGATACAGAGTTAATAAAATGTAACTGATAAGAAAAAAAATAAAATTCAAAAAAAAAAGAAAAAGAAAGTCCCGTTGTAACTGGAGACAGGGTTACTGGTCCAGATGTTTTCTGGGAAGTCCTGGGGTCTCTTCACTGTGCTCTCCCAGAGCCTGGTGTGCCTAGCTTGTGTGGCATTTCTGTCTGGTTTTGGTGAGTATATAGCGTATTTTCTGTCACTGTGGGATTGGGCGGGCTGTACTGTCAGTGATCGCGATCCTGTGGAGCTAGTATGGTGTCTAGCAGACTTGGGCCCTGGGAGAATGGTGCAGCCACCGCGGGGATCTGGGACTCCTAGACGGGTACTGCTGGCACCTGCTGCTAAAGGGCTTGGAGCTCCGCCACAGCCGCTGCAGATCCCAGGCCTGATGTGTTCTTGTATTCGGTTTGCAAGTATTTTGTTGAGTATTTTTACATCAATGTTCATAAGGGAGAGTGGCCTGAAATTCTCTTTCTTTGTTGGGTCTTTGTGAGATTTAGGTACCAAGGAGGTGACTGTAGCTTCATAGAATGAGTTTGGTAATGTTCCTTCTTTTTCTATTTTGTGGAATAGTTTGAAGAGAATTGGTGTTAGCTCTTCTTTGAAGGTCTGGTAGAATTCTGCACTGAAACCATCTGGTCTTGGGCATTTTTGGAAGGGAGACTTTCAATGACTGCTTCTATTTCCTTGGGGGATATAGGACTATTTAATTGATTTACCTTGTCCTGATTCAGCTTTGGTAAGTCAAATTGATCAAGAAAATTGTCCATTTCATTTAGATTTTCAAATTTTGTGGCATATAGACTTTTGAAGTAAGCCCTAATTATTGCTTGGATTTCCTCAGTGTCTGTAGTTATGTCCCTCTTTTCATTTCTGATTTTGTTGATTTGGTTGGTGTCTCTCTGCCTTTTAGTTAGCTTGGCTAAGGGTTTGTCGATCTTGTTGTTTTTCTCAAAGAACCAGCTCTTGGTTTCAATGATTCTTTGAATTGTTTTATTTGTTTCTAATTGATTGATTTCAGCCCTGAATTTGATTATTTCCAGCCGTCTACTCCTTTTTGGTGTGTCTGCTTCTTCTTTTTCTAGGGTTTTTAAGTGAGCCATTAAGTTGCTTGAATGAGCTGTCTCGAATTTCTTCTTGAAGGCACTTAGTGCTATGAACTTTCCTCTTAGCACTGCTTTCATTGTGTCCAAGGAGTTTGGGTATGTTGTGTCTTCATTTTCATTGAGTTCTAGGGAAACTTTAATTTCTTTCTTTATTTCTTCCCTGACCCTGCTGTCATTTAGTAACAAGTTGTTCAGTTTCCATGTGTGTGTAGGCTTTTTGCTATTTCTGTTGTTGTTGAGGTCCAGCTTTATTCCACGGTGATCAGACAGGATACAAGGGATTATTTCACTCTTCTTGTATCTGTTGAGGCTTGCTTTGTGACCAACTATATGGTCTATTTTGGAGAAGATTCCATGAGGTGCTGAGAAGAAGGTAAATTCATTTGTGTTTGGGTGTAAGGTTCTGTAAATGTCTGTTAGGTCCATTTGATTCATGACCTCTGTCAGAGACATTGTTTCTTTGTTTAATTTCTGTTTTGTTTACCTGTTCTTTGTTGAGAGTGAGATGTTGAACTCTCCCACTATTAATGTGTGGGGATCTATATGTGGTTTAAGGTTTTTTGTTGTTTTTTTTTTTTAGAAATTCTTTCTATTTTTTTTAATTTTTTTATTAATTACACTTTGTTCATTTTGTATCCCCCCATAAGCCCCTCCTTCCCCCCTCCCAATCCCACCCTCCCTCCCCTTTCTGCATGCATGCCACTCCCCATGTCCACTGATAGGGGAGGTTCTCCTCTGCTTTCTGATCTTAGTCTATCAGTTCTCATCAAAAGTGGCTGCATTGTCCTCTACTGTGGCCTGATAAGGCTGCTCCCCCCTCAGGGGGAAGTGATCAATGAGCAGGCCAATCAGATTATGTCAGAGGCAGTCCCTCTTCCCATTACTATGTAACCCACTTAGACACTGAACTGCCATGGGCTATACCTGTGCAGGGGTTCCAGGTCATCTCCACGAATAGTCCTTGGTTGGAGTATGGGTCTCTGGGAAGTTCCCTGTGTTCAAATTATCTTGTTCTGTTGCTCTCCTTGTGGAGTTCCTGTCCTCTCCAGCTCTTACTATTTCGCACTTCTTACATAAAATTCCATTCACTCTGCCCATCAGTTGGCCATCAGGCTCAGCATCTGCTTTGACAGTCTATACTGCAGAAGCTTTCAGAGGCCCTCTGTGGCAGGTTTCAAGGTTGTTTCCTGTTTTCTTCTGGCTTTCAGAGGCCCCCTGTAGCAGGTTCCGAGGTTGTTTCCTATTTTCTTTTTCTTCTGATGTCCATCCTCTTTGCCTTTCAGGATGGGGATTGAACATTTTAGTTAGGGTCCTCTCTTTTGCTTAGTTTGTTTAGATGTACAGCTTTTAGTGGGTTTATTCTATATTGTATGTTTATATGAGTGAGTATATACCGTGTGTGTCTTTTTGCTTCTGGAACAACTCACTCAGGATGATCCTTTCCAGGTCCCACCATTTACCTGCAAATTTCATGATTTCCTTATTTTTCATTGCTGAGTAATACTCTATTGTATAGATGTACCACAGTTTCTGCATCCATTCTTCAGTTGAGGGGCATCTGGGTTTAAGTTTTATCAATGTTTCTTTTACAAATGTGGGTGCTCTTGTATTTGGGGCATAGATGTTCAGGATTGTGTTGTCTTCCTGGTGGAATTTTCCCTTGATGAGTATGAAGTCTCCTTCCCCATCTATTTTGATTAATTTTGGTTGAAAGTCTATTTTATCAGATATTAGAATGGCTACTCCTGCTTGCTTCTTGGGTCCATTTGCTTGGAAATGGTAAAGGGTCTTCCAACCCTTTACCCTCAGGTAATCTCTATCTTTGTGCCTTAGGTGTGTTTCTTATATGCAACAGATTGCTGGGTTTTGTTTACGTATCCATTCTGTTAATCTGTGTCTTTTTACTGGAGAGTTGAGTCCATTGATGTTGCAAGAGCTTAATGACCAGTGGCTGTTAGGTCCTTTGATTTTGGTGTTGGCTGTGGTCATAAGTTTGTGTGTTTGGTTGCTTTTTGTTTTACTACAGTAGGGTTAATTATTTCCCGTGTTTTCTTGAAAGTAGCTAATTTTCTTTTGTTGTATTTTCCCTTCCAGTGTCTTCTGTAATGCTGGATTTTTGTGTAGGTATTGTTGAAATTTGTTTTTGTCATTGAATATCTTGTTTTCTCTGTCTATGAGGACTGAGAGTTTTGCAGGATAGAGTAGCCTGAAGTTTTAACAAAATTTTAGAAATAAAGCATATAAAATATTGTAATGTGATATTTTCCACAAAAGTGAAACAAATATATTAAGTGTAATTGTAGGATGATTAAATGGGGTTTGTCAAAATGAAAGTGTTATATGTACTATCATTAAGTAAATGCAAAGGCCAGCAGAAAGCTAGAATATTACTGTGAATATTTGTGTACTAAAGTTGCACATGCAGAATAAAATATATAACAACTAATGTTTGGCAGAAGATGGTAAACTAGTCTTCAAAAAGAATTTGATCAATGCTGATGAGTATAAATGAAATGTTACTTTTGTTATATTCTCCATGAGCCATCTGTACATTTCCTTAAAAATGAATCCAACCATGAAAAGAATACTTAATATTTTTAGTGTCTAATAGAGATATCTTATGAGTCTAAAACATAAACATATATTTTTGTTTTTATTATTGTTTCATTAAAAATAATTTTCATACACTATATTCTGATTACAATTTCCCTCACCGAACTCCTTTGAGATCTTCCAGTTTTCCCCTCTTATCCAAATACATACCACATCTGTTTTCCTCAGGAAATAAATAGGTTTCTAAAGAGTTATCCTAAATAAAATAAGACCAAAAAACAAACAAACCAGATTAAAATAAAGCAAACAGAATAAGCTCCCCCCCCCCCCAAAAAAAAAAGCACATGAAACACATATAGATGCAGAGACACACATGCTCATAATATGTGCAGGATTCCTATGAAATCACAAAAGTGAGAGCAATTGCATATACACAGAGGTTCTCTAAAGTTCCAAAAAAGCTTTAAGAGATGAAATGAAGAACATCCAGAGACACCATTTTCCTTTGTGCTGATCTTCTAATGCAATAGATAGGGACTGCCCTTAATATTGGTTTGTATACTCAATAATACTCTATTGTAGAAATGTATTTTTTTTTATTTGAAAGTGGTTATCAATTATAGACTTTGGTCTAAGAAGGAGGCTTGTGTCCTCTTCAACTATCAACACTAGGACCCCACCTTTTACAGACCTGCACAGTTTCTGTGCATGCTGCCACAGTATGCTTCTGGAGTGGAATTTTTGGGTTCTTTGAAAACTCAGTGATGTTACATAAATATGTTTTTGTTGTTGTAATCCCAAGTGTGGGATGTGGGAATGGTTTTAGATTCACAGCTGATAACAGCCTTGTGAGATGGTGTGTGATCTTTGTCAGCTGGGAACTGTCTCCTTGGGTTGAGATATCTGTGGCATGGTTTTTGACAGCTGGAAAACATATTTGTGTGGATTCCTTGAGGGTATAAAAGGGAACCCAGAGAAACAGAGAGAGAGAGAGAGAGAGAGAGAGAGAGAGAGAGAGAGAGAAGGAGAGAGAAAGAGAGAGAGAAAGCAAGAGAGACAAAGAGAGGAAGCTTTGAGATGCTCCTAGAGTAAAAACGCTCTGGAGAATGCTTTGAGGTGGCTTCAATAAGGCTGTTCCTGTTGTTTGCTGTTTGCTCTCTGGCAGGACACCTAAAATCCTGAAGATGAAGAGGGGAATCGCCCCAAGGAACTAAATCTAAGGAGATCTACATCCTTTGTCCTTACTAACCTTCTTTTCTCCTACCTAGTGTCAGGGGTGTGAAAGGACATAAATGTGTTTAGGAACCCAAATGAGGTAGATTTTAAAAAATCAAAACCTACATGTCTCTCTCTATGAGTTTATGTATATCTGTAGGTTTTGTGCTTTAAAAGCTTTGTTTCTTATTTCCTCTCTATCCTCTCTGGTTTCTTACAGTCTTTCTGTTTTATCTTTCTAAAGTTTCTGTGAGCCCTGAGGGGAGAGATTTGTTGGAGACATGCCATTTAGGATTGAATCTTCCAAGGTCTCCCACTCTCTTCACATCATCTTGTAGTGTGTCTCTGTATTTATTTCTGTGTCCTGTAAGAGGAAACTTCTTTGGAGGACCCGAGTAAGATGATCAATCCTCCCTCAAAAAGACAAATGGGATGGATATTTGAAGGAGAAAACAGGAACCAGGACAAGAGCCTACCACAGAGGGCCTCTGAAAGACTCTATCCAGCAGTGTATCAATTCAGATGCTGAGACTCATAACCAAACTTTGAGTAGAGTGCAGGGAATCTTATGAAAGACTGCGGAGATAGAAAGAACTGGAGAGGACAGGAGCTCCACAAGGAGAGCGATAGAACCGAAATATCTTGGCACAGAGTTCTTTTCTGAGACTGATAGTCCAACCAAGGACCATGCATGAAGATTGCCTAGAACCTCTGCACAGATGTAGCCCATGGCAACTCAGTGTCCAAATGGGTACCTTAGTAAGGGGAACAGAGACTGTCTTTGACTTGAACTCAGTGGCTGGATCTTTGACCACCCCTCTTCCTGAGGGGGAGAGCATCTTTGCCAGGCCACACAGGAGGTCAATGCAGCCATTCCTGATGAGACCGGATAAGCTAGGGTCAGATGGAAGGGGAGGAAGACCTCCACTATCAGTGAACTTGGAGAGGGACATGGAAAACAATGAGCGGGGAGGGTGGGATTGGGAAGGAATGAGGAAGGGTGCTACAGCTGAGATAAAAAGTGAATAAAATGTAATTAATATAAAAAATAAAAATTTAATAAAAAAAAGAAAAAAGAGATAATGACTGATTACATTTGAAGCCATTTCATATCTTGTTCTTTTAGCTGAACTGTAGTATTTGTTTTTTTTTTTTCCAAGGTCCATAGCCTCTCTGATATTAGGTTCTTTACCACAAGAGCATTAACAGAAACTGGTTCCATCTCATGGAGTAGGCTTTAAATACAGTCATATATTGGTTTATTACTCCAAGCTTTATGGCTCTATTGCATTAGAACACCTTGAAGTCAGCTCTCCAATGTAGACTGAAGATTTTGTAGCTAGGTTGCTGTTTACTTTCTTCTTCAGTAGTATACAAAATACCTTCCCGGACCATAAACACTAGTCCGGAGGGTTAAAGACTCAAGGTAGAGGAAAGCTTGATTTCTCCATATTCAAGGAGTTCTGTAGGTGTTGTCTTCAGCAATAGGATCCTACTGGTAGCTTAGGAAATAGCTTGGGTTGTTTGGCTGTTCCCATTGTATGTCTCTGCACAATAATTTTATTGTATGCAATTCATTTATGCTATTGGAAACTTTCTTGGTGAGGAGAGATATCTAGATACTGCTTTTTCTCTAGATATATATGTATGAACAGGAGCTTCTAATATTAGTTTTCCATATGAGCCCTCAAATAGCCCTCAGGTTTAGATTTCCATCTCCATTATTTTCTTCCATCACCCCAAATCTTCTCTTCACCTCACCTTATGAGACTCCATTTTTTACACCCTGACTAGACAGTTTATAACTATCTCTAGGGAAATAGATTATTCTCACTCTAGTCTCTTCCTCACAATCTAACAGCTGATATCCACATATAAGCAAATATATACTATATTGCCTTTCTAGGACTAAATGACTCAGGGTAGTTTTTAGAGTTCCATCCATTTACCTGCGAATTTCATTTTGTTTTATAGTGACTGAGTAATATTTCACTATATAAAAGTAACTACATTTTCTTTTTCTGTTCATCCATCAACAGATATCTAGGCTATTTCCATTTCTGGTTATTATAAATAAAGCAGCAATGACCAGGTTTGAGTAAGTGTCTCTGTAGTAAGGATGAAGTTCCACTTGGATTACATGCAGAAGAATGATATAGCTGGAACTAGAAGCAGACTATTTCATAGTTTCCTGAGGAACCAGTACACAGATTTCCACAGTCGCTGAGCAAGTTAGTATACCCAATAGCGGCGGATGAGTGCTTCCCTTATACTGCATCCTCACCAGTATTGTCTGTCACTTGTTTTGTCTCAAAGTGTTTTGCCTTGCATTTCTCTAATGTCTAAAGATGTTGAACATTTTTAAAGTGCTTCTCATCCATGTATGTCTCCACTTGTGAGAATTTTCTATTTAGACCTGTAACCCATTTTTTATTATGTTGTTTGTTTTCTTGATATCCAGTTTGGTTTATTTTGTTTTGTTGAGTTCTTATGTATCCTTTAACACATGCATAGTTGGCATAACCCTTTGCACATTCTGGAGCTTGCTATAACTGACTATGCTGAATAGGTATGAGTGAATAGATAGCCTTGTCTTGTTCCTTATTTAAGTGGTAGTGTCTTGATTTTCTCTCATTTAGGATGATGCTGGCTGTGGGCTTGCTGTAAATTGTCTCTATTATGATGAAATATATCCTCTTTTATCCATAATCTTCTCAGGACTTTTATTATGAAGAGGTATTAAATTTTATAAAAAGGCTTTTCTGTATCTAATGAGAAAATAGTGAGCTTTTGTCTCTCATTCTGTTTATATGGTGGATTGTGTTTATTACATTTATAAACTTATGAATGTTAAACTATGCTCTTATCTCTGCGATGAAGTTTACTTGATCCTAGTAAACAATCATTTTGAAGTGTTCTTGTCCTTGATTCACAAGTATTTTATTGTAAATTTATGCGTGTAACTTCATAAGGGAAATTGCTCTGCTATTCTCTTTTATTTTTAATACTCTTGTGATTAAGGTATCAAGGTAATTTTTGTCTTGTATAAAGAACCATGGAATAATCCCCTCTTTCTAATTTGTGGAATGTTTTGAGGAGTATTGGTACTAATTCTTCTATGAAAGTTTGCTAGAATTGTGTGCTAATTGTGTGCTGTTTTATTTTACTTTGATTTTGCTTTGTTTTGTTTTTATAATCTCTTAATTACTACTCCATTTCACTAAGAATTATAAATCTTTTAAAATTACTCCTCTGAACATGATTTAATTTTGGTAAGTAGAATATGTCAAAAAAAACTTATCCATTTCTAGATTTTTCAATTTTTTTGGAGTATAAGTTTTTAATGTGTCTTAAGATTCTCTGGATTTCTTTCATGTCTTCTATTATTTCTCCCTTTTGGTCTCTCTCTTTCTTTTTAATTTGAGTCTTCTTTTTATTTTTGTTAATTTTACTGAAAGTTTTTTAATCTTAATTTTCTCAAAGAATCAGCAGTGTTTTGTTGATTTTTGTGGGCTTTGATGCATATTTTTGCATTTTTTTGAGCAGTGTTTGTTAAATCCTGTGGCATGTGTCTCTCTTGATTTCCTGGTTTGTGATTATTCATGCCATGTGTTTCCTGGAGTGTGGTTATTCTCTTCAGATTGATGTTTTTCTTCATGCACTTTCTAGAGAGCTTGATTTGTAGATAGACAATGCATAAACTAGGGTTTCTTGTAAAGTATTTTTCTTTCTCCATCTATTATAATTAAATTTATGCTGGATATAGTTTTGGGGGCTTAGCATATGTAGTTTCCTAGAGTTTATAGAAACTCCTTCTAATCCCTTTAGGGTTTTAGAAACTCCATTAAAAAATTCAGGTGTTATTTTAATAGATCTGTATTTATATGTCACTTTGCCTTTTTCCTTTGAAGACTTTAATAATATTTTGTTCTTTATATTTAGTGCTTTATGTATTATGTTGCATGGAAAACTTCTTTTATGATATTCTTCTGCTTTAATTTTTAATTTTTTAACTTTTATTAATTACACTTTATTTACTTTGTATCCCCCCATAAACCCCTCTCTCCTCCCCTCCTAATCTTACCTTCCCTCCACTTTCTTCATGCATGCCCCTCCCCAAGTCCATTTTTTTAACCCTTAATAAGTAACTTCTTTACGCTAGAAAATTTGCTTTGTTTACCTTTAAATTATTTTTCAATTTTGATTTGTTTTTTTTTCTCCTTCCTTTATTTCTCTTACATATATATTCAGTATTTTCATAGTGTTTCAGAATTCCAGGACTTTTTGTGCCAAGATGTTTTAAAATTTCTTTGAGCAAGTTATTCTTTTTTTCTCTGTCTTCAATGTTGGATAGTTTCTTTTCCATTTCATGTAATCAGCTGGTGACCTTGCCTCTTTATTTACTGTTCAAATTTCTAAAGTATTCATTTTTAGTTTCTCTCAGTTTGAGTTTTGTTCAGTTATTCCATTTTCATTTTCCTATTTAAAATACTTTATTTTATTCCACTGTTTGCTTCTGTTTTTATAGATTTCATGAATGGCTTCATTCATCTCCTCTGTAAGAGCATTGATATTCATATCTACTTTGACATCCTTATCTTGTGCTTGAAATATACTATTATATTTGAGACTACTGTAGTAGGGTTGCTGGACTCTTGTGAAGGTATATTGATATTTTAAATTTGATTGAATTTTTTCACCAACATCTATGCCTCTGGGTTTAGGATGACTATAAATCTAGATGCTGGTATTTGGTCTTGTCATTGTTGGCTGAGTGTTTTGTTAGATGTTTTTATTTTGTGCTTAGTAGACTGTAGTAAATGGGTTTTCTGAGACGCTAACAAGGTATGGTCGCTGAAGGTCCTGAGTAAAATGTTTGTGTGCTTTGAAGGAGGGCAGAGATGACAGGCAGGCTACATTACATGGTATGCTACAAAGCTCTGGATAGGTTTGTGCAATTGGAATTAGAGGACAGGAGGGAAAATGAAGATAACACACTTGATTCATTGATGGGTGTCACCAGAGATTGTCTCTTGGAGTTGAAGACTGAGACAAGAATTGCATAGATTTATACATATATTTATACAAATATACACATATATATGTATTTATAATCCCCATGTTCATCATTATAGCATCAGTTTTATGAACACCAAACTTCCAAAATTTATTAGGTTTTTTCCTGAATTTTTTTCAAACTTTAATGTTTGATAACATGTTCTTTCAGTTGAGTACATATTTTCCCACCACCAATATAAACTCTTCATTTTACATTCTTATCTAGAAGTAAATAAACTCTGATATTTTGATGTCCCCATTGTGAAAACATATATGCATTAACTTAAATATATTCAAAGCACACCAAGTCACTAAAATTGGAAATTGTATAAAACTCCTTTCAAGTTAAAATTAAAATATATTTACTTGACTTATGTTACATAAGCAAATCTAATTTTAAATCACTAAGAATAAGACACTTTACCTTTTCTTATATGCACTTTCCTTCCTTCATATAGGATAACACATATAGTCCTATATGTATAAAATTCTGCACATTTTTCACATCTAAACAATGTATTTTGCTTATGTCCATGCTCACTCCCTGTCCAAAACCTTACTGTCCAGTATTCACCTTTTCATATCTCATTGAGTCCATTAGTGTTGTTTGTGTGTGTCCATATGTATGGAATGAGTGCATCTGTCTGAGCATGGGCAACTTACAAGAGGACACTTTTCTGAAAAAAAAAAGACAACTATTATTTATAAGAACAACCCTGATTACAAATTAATTCTTTTAAAAAATTATCCTTAATAAATATATACAGGCTAGCCTCTAAGTGGGTTCGCTACTAAAATGGGGAACAGGGACTGTCTCTGGCATGAACTCTGTAGCTCACTCTTTTATCACCACCCCTGAGGGGATGCAGGCTACAGAGGAATACAGTGTAGCCACTCCTGATGAGACCTGATAAGGTAGGGTCAGATGGAATGGAAGGAAAACCTCCCCTATCAGTGGACTACAGGAGGGGCATAGGAGGAGAAGAGGAAGAGATGGTGGGACTGGGAAAAGACAAGGGAGGATGCTACAGCAGGGATACAAAGTAAATAAATTTTAATAAATAAATAATAAATAAAAATTAAGAATTTCTGTATCCATTCCTCCACTGAGGGGCATCTGGGCTGTTTCCAGCTTCTGGCTATTACAAATATGGCTGCTACAAACATGGTTGAGCAAATGTCCTTATTGTGTACTTGAGACACTTTTGGGTATATGCCTAGGAGTGGTATAGCTGGATCTTGAGGAAGCACTATTCCTAGTTGTCTGAGGAAGCGCCAGATTGCTTTCCAGAGTGGTTGTACAAGTTTACATTCCCACCAGCAGTGGAGAAGGGTTCCCCTTACTTCACAACCTCTTCAGCATGTGTTGTCACTTGAGTTTTTGATCTTAGCCATTCTGATGGGTATAAGGTGAAATCTTAGGGTTGTTTTGATTTGCATTTCCCTCATGAGTAAGGACGTTGAACATTTCTCTAAGAGTTTCTCTGCCATTCGATATTCCTCTATTGAGAATCCTCTTTTTAGCTCTGTACTCCATTTTTTAATTGGATTACTTGATTTGTTGCTGTTTAACTTATTGAGTTATTTATATATACCTGATATTAGTCCTCTGTGAGATATAGGATTGGTGAAGATCCTTTCCCAATCTGTAGGCTGTCGTTTTGTTCTTAGGACAGTGTCCTTGGCTTTACAGAAGCTTTTCAATTTCATGAGGTCCCATTTATTGATTGTTGTTCTTAGAGCCTGTGCTGTTGGTGTTCTGTTCAGGAAGCTGTCTTCTGTGCCAATGAGTTCAACACTCTTCCCCACTTTTTCTTCTAAGTGATTTAGTGTGTCTGGTTTTATATTGAGGTCTTGCTAAAATGCTCAATCCCTATCCAGAAAGACAAAGAGGATGAACTTCAGAAGTTGGAGAAAAGAGAGTACAAGTCAGGAGCCTGACACAGAGGACCTCCTAAAGGCTCTACCCTGCAGACTATCAAAGCAGATGTTGAGACTTATGGGCAACCTTTGGGCAGAGTGCAGGGAATCTTATGAAAGAAGAGGGAAACAGTAAGATCTGGAGAGGATGGGAATACCACAAGGAGAGCAATAGGACTAAATATTCTGAGCACAGGGGTCTTTTCTGAGACTGATACTCCAACCAAGGACTATGCATGGAGATAACCTAAAACCCCTGCACAGATGTAGCCCATGGCAGTTCAGTTTCCAAGTGGGTTCCATTGTAATAGAAACAGGACTGCCTCTGACTGAACTGATTGGCCTGCTCTTTAATTACCTCCCCCTGAGGGGGGAAGCAGCATTACCAGGCCACAGAAGAAGACAATGCAGCCACTCCTGATGAGATCTAATTGACCAGGATCAGAAGGAAAGAAAAGAAGACCTCCCCTCTCAGTGGACTTGGGGAGGGGCATGCATGCAGAGGGTAGAGGAAGGGAGGGATTGGGAAGGGAGAGGGGAGGGAGCCACAGGGAGGATACAAAGTGAATAAAGTGTAATTAATAAAGAATAGAAATACATTAAAAATTAATCAGTTATTTTGAAATAAAATTACTTAAAAATTAGTAAACATTTAATTTTGTTTTTAGTTTTTTTGATTTAGCATTATTTCTTTCATAGTATATTTGTTCATTAAGGTGAGATAATTCTAGTAAGATCTCCATTTAAGGAAATGCCTTCAATTGAATATAAGTATTTAGAAGATGTGTAGAAACTACCAATAAGCCTTGCATTAATAGCTATTAAACTCTGAACTTGGAATGTTTATCCACAGGTTCATTCTATGTGATCTAATATTCAGACTGATCACAATACGTGGGGAGACTGTTGGACATTTAGGCAAATTCCAGTTGGACTACACAGGTCACTAAGTATAGGCCTATGGGCATTCAAGTCCAGCCCTTCTTTCTCTGCCCCAGTTTCCTTGTCCATTCCCATGTGAACATGTCTGGCTCACTCTCTTATTATTGCTAATGACATGTCACTGCTGTGCTATCCTTATGTGCAACCTCATTCTTGAGTAGCTTCTGTAAGGTACTTGACCGCAGCAATACAAAAATTACTTGATAATTATTAAAAAATATATTCGAGAGAAAGCAAAGGCATAATATTGTGTAAGGAAGGAAAAGCATCAAGTATAAAATAGGTCTGAAAACATTTACTGAAACTCAATAATACACATGCTAATAAAAACAATTATCAGGCTTTCAATCCTCTCAACAAACAAGAGTATTGAAATAGTATTTGGCAGCAGGCTCCCTGGACACTCTGAGCTTTGAGAGAACACTAGAAGCTAAAGCCTGGCTGCAACTGAAGAAAACTTGTGATTCTGGACTTACTTGACACAAGACAGAAGCTGCCTGTTCTTCAAAGGTTTGCTGTAATGATCTACTAACAGCATTTTCTAGTAGTGCCTGCTCTGGATTCTGGATTCATCCATTGTTGCAGAGATAATCACTCAATTCTTTCACTTATCTTTTATGAAGTCTCCGCTCCTCTTAAGAGACATATTCAGAAAGCACAGAAACAGCTTGGTTTCTTCTCTTCTCCTTGATATGCAAGACACCTTGCAACAAGCCCAGAACACAGTAGAAATTCGATAATACTTTGTGAGTTAATATGCACATAAATAGAGACTACTTAGGTGAAAGAAAAAAAATAGTTTTGGAAACAATTTTAGCACTAAGTGCAAAGCCATACATCCCCTGACACATTAAAAGTGCTATTAAGATGGCATGAGATGATATAAAGGTAGTTGCTGATAGGATGCATTTTCTTGTTCTTTATTCCTATTGTTATTTGTTGTTGCTTTTTTCTGTATGTTTTGCAAATCTATTTTTGGTGAGATTTAAGCAAACTCAATTTTTATAGGATGTTAAATGTATTTGAATAATATAGAAACAATCAAAAATAACTTCAACAATAATAAGAAGCTCCAGTGCTTTTACCCGACTCTAGATTTTCTTTTTCAGTTTTGAAATTTTCATTTTCTACATATTAGATAAAGTCATACATTTCACTATAGGGAATGATATGAATTCACTATTAATGGAGGTACGTAAAGCCCTGAAAATTCATAAGGCTGTTTAATGTTTAGAGAGATAACCAAGCTGAGGTTGCTTGTCACCATTTAACCTCGCCTACTCAAACTTTCTGAGTTTGTAAAATTGAACAGAGAATTCTAAGTGAAAATACAATCTTTATAGCAAGATTTAATCTTCCAACAAGCAGCTAGTCCAGAAATACTGTAACAACAGATGTTCTCATAGAATATTAGCATTTCTGCTTATGGCATCAGCTGCTTCTCAGAAGTGTAAAGAAATGCAAACATGAGAAATGTTCATTTTTAACATTAACTTGAGTATGAAAATCAGGGACATTCATCACTCCCTAAAGCAGTAGATGCATATTTTTGCTACATATTTTATTCTTGAAGCAGTGGTTGATGCACGCATGGACTCATAGACATTCCACATTATCTACAGAAAGGTGCATCTCCATAATCTTTGACCATTGCCCCTATTATGTATACGGTCTTTGATGAGATATGAGGTACATTGTATTACAATGCTCATCTCTTAATCTCTCATACTTTATTTCTATATATTTGTAATTGTATCCATGATAATAAACTTTATGGAAAATAATATTTTTAATAATGCTTTAAGTGAATAAATTTTCATTTCCAATTTCAAGTAAAAAGGACAGTTTTGTGATAGACCTTCACAAAACATGTAGAGTTGTGTTTTAGATACAATTTTAAAATTTATTTTCCTGAGCATATGTATCTGATACTCCTAAGTGTCACTGGAAGCTTGTTTTTAGTAGATGGAAATATACTAGAGAGATTGAGAGGCATGGGGGTGCTGGAAAGGGTGGGACCTAGGAGGGGAAAAGAGACATGGAGGGGCTGGGGAAGTAGGATAGTTCTATTTCAATTACATTCATTTAAAAATAGAAAAAAGGAGATGATTTTGTGTTGGGTTCTTCCATCAGAGTGTCTAGATCTTTAGCACTTTTTAAAAAAACAATAATATATAAACTTTACAAGGTTATTTGGGTTTTCTGTTTTCAAATTTATTCTTCTCCCACAAAGTATCCAAAACACCATCTCCCCTTCCTACACTTCTCCTAGTTCCTTCTCAACCTCTTCTGTTTCCCAGATCTACTCCTCTTCCCTTTTCCTTCAGAAAAGAGCAGACATTCCATAGGTATTAAACCCAATACACCATCACAAAATATGATAACCCTAGGCACAACCCCTCATAATAAAACCTGGATGCAGCAACCCAGTAAGAGGAAAGGGGTCACAAGAGCAGGCAAAAGAGTTAGAGACCTCCCACCTCTGCTCTTCTTTCACCTGATCTCTACTCTCCTTCCCCTTTCCACCCTTCCCCCACCCAGTTCTCTCTCTTCATCCACTTCCAGTGTCTCTTTATTTCTCCTGACTGAGATTCAATCATTTTCCCTAGGCCTTCCTTGTTACTTAGCTTTGTTTGGGTCTGTGGATTGTAGAAAGGTTATGTTCTACTGTATTGCTAATATCCATTTATACATGAGTATACCACCATGTGTGTCTTTCTGGGTATGGGTTAGCTCAGTCAAGAAGTGTGAAGGCCTGGAGAAAGAAGGTAAAAAGATGGGGGGATGCATCTCTGGAACAAGCTGGAGGACAATGGCAGGGCAGGGTAAGTTTCCGGGAGGATAAGGGGGTGACTCTAGCTGAGACAGCAGGAGATATGGACGACTTCCAGTGGAGGAAGGGAACACAAACCCACCCACAAAACCTTCAACCCAAAATTTACCCTGTCTACAAGGTGCCCAGGGATAAAGATGGGGCAGAGATTGGGGGAAGGGTCAAACAATGACTGACCCAACTTGGGACCCACGTCATGAGAGAGAGCCAACCCAGGACTCTATTAAAAATACTTTGCTATGCATGCAGGCAGAAGACTAGCATCACTGTCCAATGAGAGGCTCCACCTAGCAGCATATGAAAACGGACGCTGAGACCCACAGCCAAACTTTATGTGGAGCTCAGGGAGCCTTATGGACGAGTTGCAGGGCCCAGAGGGGACAAGAACTCCACAAGAAGACCAACAGAGTTAACTGACTGAGGACCACGAGGGCTCTAAGAGATTGAACCACCAATGAAAGAACACGAATGGATTGGACCTAGTTCCCCTACACATATGAAGCTGATGGGTAGATTATTCATCATGAGAGTCTACTAGCAGTTAGAGTGTGAGCTGTCTATCACCTGGACACTGTTGCTGGATATTTGGTCACTTTCCCCTAGCTGGGCTGCCTTGTCAGGCTTCAGTGAAAAAAGGATGCTCATTTCTGAGAAGAAGGGGATGGAGGAAAGGAAGAGTGTGTTTGGAGGTGGGACCAGGAGGGCTGTAATAAGGATGTAACCTGAATAAATAAATAATTGTTTCTTAAGTTAGAGACATCCCTGCTCCCACTGTTAGGTGCCTACCAAAAACCTCAAGCTATACAACCACAGCATGTATGCAGAGGACCTACAGCCTGCCTATGTAGGCCACATGGCTGCCGCTTCAGTTTCTGTGAGCCCCATGTGCTCTGCTTAGTTTTTGCTGTTCTCCTGATGTCCTCCACCCTCTCACTCCAACAACCATCCTTCCTCCCTCTCTTCTATGGAGTCACCCAAGCTACTCCTAAGTTTGGTGTAGGTGGCTGTAATGGAAGTTGTGATTTATTTGAAAACTCGGTTATGTTATATAACTACGTCTCTGTTTTAATCCTAAGTGTGGAATTTTAGTTGGGGTTTTAGTTTGTTCACAGCTGATAATTGTCTTGTGAGGGATGTGGTGTTTGACAGCTGGTAAAGGCCTTCCTTATGCTGCATGGAGAGGGGTGCGGTCTAGTATGCTGAGGGATATAAATATGCCAGCCTTCAAAGAGAAGGTTTCTCTTGTGGCACTAGGCTGCTTGGAGAGACTGGAGACAGATGGTGTGGGGACTTGGAAATGAGAAAGAAATGTTTCAGTGCAGCAGCTTGGAAGAGACTCTTTGCTGTGTTTCCAGTTGACAGGGGATTGGTATAGACCTAAAAGAACCCATTGACCCTAGACATTTTAGAGAAGTAAAGGCATTTGTGCCTCCTCTAACCACTAATCTCACTCCTACCTAGGTTTGTGGGGTTGGAAGAGAGAGGCTTTAAGGAACAACAAATGAATTAGAGTTTAAACAGGTCTCTACCTGCTTTTGTGAGTGCTTTGCGGAAGCCTCTCAGATGGTGATGGACACAGGCAGCAATTTATGGGTACAGCAGAATATCAACAATAACTTCATTGACTTTTTTTTTCTTCTTTTTTTCTGGTCTGTCCTGTTTATTTCTACCCTACACATCTAAGCTATCCTCCTTCTTGCTCCTGGTCAGCTAAGCAATGTTGGGCTTTCACTTGTGGCTTAAACTTCACCTCAGACCAATCATTTGGCCACTCCCTCATGAGGTGAGCCACTCTGCCCCGGCACATCTTCCCTCAGGAAAGGTTGTGGGCCAAAACTTTTGTGGCTGGGTTGGGGTAAAAGTCTCATTACCGGTAGCCTTGCCCACTTACAGAAAACGGCCAGTTCATCCTCTCTGACTCCATTACTAGGAGTCCTCACTGGGATTACCCTCCTAAGCTCAACGTGGTTTCCATTGCACTAGGTTTCCACACTGGCTCAAAAGTGCTACCCCCATTCCAGTCATCTCTCCTGTGCTTTCTTCTTCTTTCCTCCCCTTCTCATCTGATCTCACCAGTTCCTGTCCTGACCTGTCTCCAGCACACACCCAAAATCTATTCCCCTTCCTAGAGAGATCCATGTGTCACCTTAGAATCCTCCTTGTTACTTAGCCTCTTAGGATCTGTAGATTGTGACATGGTTATTCTTTAACAACCTAGATACACTTATAAGTGAATATAAAGCATCTTTGTCTTTCTGGGTGTCGGTTACCTCACTTGGCAATATTTTTTTTTCTAGTTCCATCCACTTACCTGCAAATTTCATTATGTCATTTTTTTTTTAATATTTGAATAACACTTCGCTGTGTAAATGACCACATTTTCCTTATCCATTCTTCGCTTGAGGAACATTAGGTTGTATCCAGCTTCTGGCTATTATGAATAAGGCCTCTATAAACATAGTTGAGCAAGTGGCTTTGTGGTAGGGTGGAGCATTGTTTGGGTATATGCCCAAGAGTGGTACAGTTGGGTGTTAGGGTAGATTGATTCTCAGTGTTCTGAGGAACTGCCATATTTCCATAGTGGCTGTACTAGTTTATTCTCTTGTCAACAATGGAAGAGTGTTTCTCTTGTTCCACATTTTTGCCAGCATGAGCTGTTTTTGTGTTATTGAATGTATGTATACTTACAAGTGTAAGATGGGATCTCAAAGTAGTTTTGATTCACATTTCCTTGATTTTGGTGGCTATAGTAGCTTGGTTTGGTCTCTTAGAGTCTGCAGGACATCTGTCCAGGCCTTTCTCACTTTTATCATCTCCATTGAGAAGTTGGGTGTAATTTTAATAGATTACTTGCTCTCTTTATCTTGTATCCATTAATATTTTTGTTGTTGTTGTTCTATAAGTTTAGAATCTGTTATTATTATGTGGTGAGTAGACTTTGTTTTCTGGTCCAATCTACTTGGTATTTTATATGCTTCCTGTATCTTTATAGGCATCTCCTTCTTTAGATGGAAATTTTTTCTTCTATGATTTTGTTGAAAATATGTTCTAGACCTTTCAGCTGGGATTCTTTTTCTATTTACATTATTCTTAGGTTTGGTTTTTTCATAGCATCCTTGATTTCCTGGATGTTTTGTGTATGAAATTTTTAGATTAAAAAAAAAACTTTCTTTGATTGATGGTTCTATTTCTTTTATCATCAATGCCTAAAATGATTTCTTTCATTTTTATTGTGTTGCTGATGGTGCATCTGCAATTCCTGTTTGCCTACCTAGATTTTCCATTTCCAGAATAATCTCAGTTTATGTTTCCATTTTTACTTCTCTTCCCATTGTCAGGTCTTGAACAATTTTATTAATTTCTATTGCTTGTTTCTATACTTTCTCAGCGTTCTTTAGAAGAGTTACTCATTTCCTCCTTTTTTTTGGTTTGTCTTTTGTTCATGTTCTTTAAGGGATTTATTTACTTGTCCTTTAAGGAATTCTATCATTTTTATAAAGTTAGTTGTTAGTTTTATGGTCTTTTGGTTGTGGATCAGTTGAGTTGGAATATTCAAACCTTGCTCTAATAGCTTGGCTCTGGTGGTAGCCTACTGCCCTGGATATTGTTGGTTGTGTTTTTATGTGGGCCTTTAGGCATCTTGCTTTGGGGTGATTTTAGGTATATGTATCGATCTGGGTTTGTCCATGTTGGGTGGGTGTTTTGTTTCTTCCACTCTGTTTCCTCTCTAGTCTATGTAGCATGTGGTGGAGCAAGGGGTCTCCCCTTGATGTGGGGGCTGGAATTCTGGTGACCTGTGTGATCTGTTGTGAAGCAGAGAGTCTCTGCTCAAGTTCAGTGGTTAGGACACTGTAAGGAGGAGAAGAGAATGAGGATAGTGTGAGGAGAGACACCAAAGAGGGGAAGGTCCAGTGATTTGTGGCTTACCTGGTCTTCTGCTAGGTGTGGCCTGTGTTTAGGGATGAAGTGTCTGGTCTGGCATGCATGGACTGTTGAATTATATTTCTTAATGGAGTCTAATCTTCATAGGGATGTTTTAACATGATAAATCCGGTGACGTATGCTTCCATAATGGAGATTAGTCAAATAATTACTTCTCTTTTTTTAATATGCTTTCTTTGACATTCTTTTATTTACCTGTTTCACAATGAACTTACTGATCTTAAAGTATTTTTTTGTAGTCATCCACAACCACCAATAGTAACGGCCTGGACAAGGGGCTGGAAATTAAAAGAGACAGAGAACATGAAGAGGGACACCAAGACAGTGCTCTGATCAAGGTGCCATCTTTCTTACAGAGTAAGCCACTTATACAGACAAACCACAAGGGACTTTCCAAGTAAACATATCCAAGCAAAACAGGAAACTTAATCAAGCCAAACAGGAGATTTAATCAAGCAATACAAGAGGTATTTGCTGAATATAACAACAGTAGCAAGTCAGCATGACTTTCACGCACGTGACCACTTCAAGTCCAATGGAATGGCTGCCTCAATTTTTTATTATTTTACATATATATATATATATATATATATATATATATATATATTTCAAACACTTTAAACTTTAGCCTTTTTTAAATTTCAAAATACCTTGTAATACCTAAAATGTTTTTAAATTTAGTCTTCCAATTCTGTAAAATTAAAGATAAATTAAATATATTCTTACTTCAAAATGGAAAATCCAAAGCACAGTCACAATATAAACAAAGCAAAACCAAACTCACACAGTATAAGTAAGTGTGTCCAATATCAGGAATGCACTCAGTCTTCTGTGATCCTTCAGTGGGCTTGGGTCACTTCAGCTCTGCCTTCTGCAGCATGCACTGTTTGTTTGCCAAGTTCATGTTTTGTTTTGTGATATTGGGACTAATGTGTCATCTTGAGGATGAACAAGAAAAAGAGTCTATAGCTTAGCAGTGATATGTTTGAGTGTCAGCTTGACAAGGTGTGCTGGATAGCGTTGTGTCAACTTGACATAAACTAAAGTCCTTTAAGAGGAAGAAACCTGTTATGAAAATGTGTCCATAAGATTAGGCTGTAGGCAAGTCTGTAAGACATATTCTTAATTAGTTATTTTTCTTAATTAGTGATAGAGAAGGGAGGTCCAGCGTTCTGTAAGAAAGCAGGCTGAGCAATCCATGAGGAATAAGCCAGTAATCGGCACTCCTCCATAGCCTCTGCATTCTCCAGGTTTTTACTCTGTTTGAATTCTCCTCCTGATTTCCTTCAATGATGAACAGTGACATGGAAGTGTAAGCCAAATAAACCCTTTTGTATAAAAAAGGAAGTGGGCGGGGAAGCATTTTATTTTGTAACATCAGAAACAAATCAACATTAAAAATCAATTTGCATATGAAATTAATGATGTGTCGCTAGTTAAGCAGTTACTTTAGACAAGCAACAACACAAGCCCAGGATGGTATATCCCATGGTGCAAATGTCAAACATTTTACCACAATTCATTTAGTGCTCCTGGGCTCTTTAATTCATCTGAGTTCACATAGAAACAACATTACTTTTTGTCAACAAAAGTTCTTTTATTTAACTACAGCTTTTGTTAAAACATCACAAACATATTCACACCAAATTCCTAGATAAAATGTTGGCATTTGCTCCTTTGCATAGCGATAGTCTTTTCCACATGCCTTTCAACATCTGTTACAATCTTCTCTTTTTTGCTCGTGAAAGGCAATTTCTTTATTATTTCTATCTTCACATTTTAACATTATTTTTAATTTTTTAGTTTTTTTAATTAATTACACTTTATTTACTATGTATCCCCCCTGTAGTTCCCTCCTTCCTACCTTGCAATCCCTCTTTCTTTTTTTGAGGATTGTGTTTCTCTCCTCCTCTCTCTCTCTCTATCCATCGTGTGTATGTGTGTGTGTGTGTGTGTGTGTGTGTGTGTTTTATGTTTAAGAAAGGGTAGCCCACAATGCTCACAAATTCACTATAGAACCCAGAATGACCTTAAAATCCTAATCTCTGTGCCTCAACTTCTTCTGGACTGGGATTACAAGCTTGGCCAGCCATAAAAAGGTATCATTTTCTCAATTTCTGTAAAATCATTATAAGAATACAACCTACTTTCTAAATGTTTATGATTTTTGAAGCCAGGAATTATCTATACTAGTATGTAACACTGAGCCTATATTTCAAACTTTTTCTTCATATTTTACTCAATAAGATATGAACTTGGATACTGAGTTACAGTTTAACTGTGTCATGCTCTGCCTTGAGCATGGTATACTGTGTCTCTAGAATTAGATTTTTTAAAAAAATATGTTCCTTTGAATTTTTTTGTTTTCTTCTCTAACGTGTATTTAATATATTAAAGTTATTTCCAATTTTTAATAATTATCCCTCTTATATCCCTGATGAACTCAGTTTTCCAAGTCCCTCTCCTAATACATATATTATGTGTACATGTATACACATACGTGACATAATTAGCATTATCACAGCTAGCTTAGCTTTGGTTTTACCAATGAAGAAAATAGTCTCACATCCTCAGCAGTCATAGATGCTCAGAGAGAAAGTCCGACAAGAAACCCTCTCTTATCTATAATTAAATGATGATAAGCACAGTATTGCCTAAGTCTTGTACAGCTAACCACAGTTGCCCTACATTTTTAACTTCAATGACCATATAATATCCAGAGACTGTTGCAAAGCACTCATTCGCGTATCATTGCTCTTATATTTTTTCAATCTTTTTTGTATGTTGTCTCCTGAGGTTTGGTGTATAGTATAGATTTTTTTTTTTTTAATCACACATCCTAGACAGTTTAACCGACTCTGGTAGTTACTTGTAAAAAGTGTTCAGGAAATAACACACTTATATTAGTTATTAGTATATAACTTACATATAGCTAAATGTCAGTTATTACCATAATGTAAAAAAAAAAAAAAAGCTGGAATGAGAGACAGAAATAAGAGACAGAGTTGAGGAATGGAGAATCAAAAAGAGAACAAGAGACAGATAGAGAACATGGATAAGACAAATTTTACATTGTAAAATGTATCCATTGTAAATTTTCATGTAACATAATGAAGCACATTTTGCATTAGAAACAGTTTTTAAACACTGGGCAGGGTTTCTTTTAATGCCATACCAGTGAGAAAATATCTTATCAAAGATAACACATAAGAGAATTGAGAAAAATAGAGACAAAGGATTCAGTTTGGCTTTATAGTTGAATTTTTAAAAGAATGCACTAAGACATAGTGTAGAAATGTTGCGATCCAGATGGTAGAAGCTGGTGAACATCAGACTGAAAAGTTACTCTTTGATTCACGTGGCACAGGGGAACCATTTCTGGGGTGTTAAGGTGAACCTTTCCCAGTACAGAAGGAAAGTCATCCCTGTAGGCACAAAAATCATTATAATGTTCTCTACAGTGCTCAGAACAGAAAAGCCCCAGGGCTGAACCTGATAGAGATCTGGTATGCGTCTTTCAAATATCAGCCTATTGTTTATAAATATGATTTCATTGTGAAGGAGTGACTAATCAGGTACACTGGCCACAGGTGGCGCCTGCTTCACTTAATTCACATACCGTAAATTGTGAATCGCCATAAACCCTCTCTGTCATAAGCCTCCTCTGTCTGTGCTGTCTCCAGCTACTGACACACCTCCACTGCATCACCCTTTCATGGCTCTGGCATGGAAAAGGAAGCAAAAAAATAAAAAAATAGAGACTTCACTACAGTAAAAGTGCATACATTGGTAATTGCTGTTGTGATGAAAGTTCCTGGTGGTTTAGTCTTACCCAATTTGTGCTGATTACTGTATTTATCCTAGCTCTAACCTGAGAAAAGAGCATTGCTTTCAAGGCTTCAATGGTGTTATCAACAAAATTTTACAACTATATATATATGTGTGTGTATATATATATATATATATATATATATATATATATATAAAATCTGTCACCAGGATCTACTTAAAATGATAATTTACAAGGTTTGTTTTAATGAAAAACTTCTCACAGGAGCTGGACAAGGAGATGAACAGAGCCAAAAATCCTGGGCTCAGGGGGCCTGTAGAGACCAATATTCCCACCAAGGACCATTCATAGAGATAACCTAGAATCTCTGCTCAGAGTAAGCCCATAGCCTCTCAGTTTCCAAGTGGGTTCCCTAGTAAAGAGAGCAGGGGCTGTCTCTGATATAAACTCAGTGGCCTGCAGGCTCTTTTATCACCTCCCCCTGAAGGGGAAGCAGTCTTGCCAGGACACAGTGAGGATGATGCAGCAAGCCCTGATGAGACTTAATAGGTTAGGGTCAGATAGTAGGGGAGGAGGTCCTCTCCTATCAGTGGAATAGAGGAAGGGCATAGGAGGAGAAGAGGGAGGGTCAGTAGGACTGGGAGGAGATGGAAGGGGCCACAGCCGGAATACAAAGTGAATAAATTGTAATAAATAAATAAAAAATAAATAAATAAGTGAATAAAATGAGAAAAAAAGAGAAAAATTTCTCACAGAACAAGAAATGACGGCATTCTCCACCTGATAATGTCCCCTTTCAACAGCCAGTAGGAGAAATATTTTCCATATGCAGATTTTTTTATCAGTATCCATAAATGAATAAGGTCAACTCCTTTATCACTTCATTAATCCTATCTCCTAATATACAGTTTAACACAGTCGTTTATCTTAGCCCCCACAAGTGAAATCAATTACTCATTGGCTTAGTTTCTTTTGTTTCTTCTAACACAGAACAAATATGACAAAAATACAGATTAATCAAGAAATAGTAAAACTTTGACTAAAAAGTACAGTTTCATTCCTAAGAAAAAGTAAATCAAGAATGACAGAAAAAATATGGCGAAGGAATATGAATAGATACGGTGTGTCTGTGTGTGTGTCCCTGTGTGTGTGTCCGTGTGTGTGTGTGTGATGTGTGTGATGGTAGATGTAGCTGAGTGTCCATGCCTGCATGTGAAGGCCAGTGCGGGATGTATTGTGTCTTCCTCTTTGCCTTACTATCTTGAGATGGGATATCTCTCTAAACACGAACCTCACATGTTAAGCTAAACGGGTAACTCTGTAGATCCATCTGCTTCTTTCTACTGCTTGTGCTTGCTGAGGCATACTGTTTCTCAAGGAGCCATCTCCATAGCCAATAGATGTCATTTATGTGCAATCATGCGAAAAGTTTTATTTTTTTATGTTTATGAATTTTATGTTTAAAAATTCTAAGTTTTGGTATATGCATCAAATATATATGACCATGTGCTTATGTGTTATATTTTCCCTTTTTATCTGTTATATGGTATATATTCAATGTGCTTTGTACTGTAAAGATTAAGCACATCTTTTTATTGGATATACACAGTTAAATACCTTTTCACACATATGTTAAAACTGACAGTGAACAAATTTTAAAACATTGTGGCTTTAGGATTTATAAACTTAAATGTTTTTGCTGCTGTTGCTAATACAAAGTTTTTGTCATTAAAGGAGGGAGCAAATGAGAATAATATTTGATATTATATCTTTGTTTCTAATGCTCCTAACCAAACTATTTTAAATTCAAATATATCTTTTATTTATTTATAATTCTCAGTTAACACATATGTAAAAAAAAAAAAAACACCTCAAAATTGTTCTTGCTCTAACATATACATCCCAAGTGTATATATTATTTTTCAAGGCAAAATTGAATGTTGTTTGTGTCATAAGGTTAAGAAATTTGATATGGGAGGAAAATCTCACATCGGCTAGTTTTATGTCAAGTTGATGGAAGCTAGAGTCATTTGGAAAGAAGGAACTTCGTTTTAGAAAATGCCACCATAACAATTAGCTTTGAACAAGCTTGTGGTGCACCTTCTAAGTCAGTTATTAATTTGGAAGGGCCCAAATTAGTTATTAGTTATTAATTTGTGAACGGTGCTATCCTCAGCAGGTCGGCCTGTGATAAATAGTCTGAGTCAGGTAGTAAGCAGAACTCCTCCACGGGCTTTGCATCAGTTCCACCATTCGGTGTTGTGTGAGTTTGTGCCCTAACTTCTTTGTAAGATGGACTCTAAGCTGTATGATGAAATAAACTTTGTCCTTCCCCGTTGATTACATAGTTTTTTTCAAAGCAATAGAAACCCTAGCTATGATATCTTCTCACAGCGAACTTCCGTAACACTAAGGCTTCTTAAAACATAGAAAGAATAGACAGAGAGTCAGAAAGACAGAGGAAAACATGCAAACAGTTGTTTGAATGACTTGCTGCTTCCCAGATGTAGCAATACAATGGTTCTCAACCTGTGGGTCGGGACTTCCACAATGGCTTGTACCAGCTATTGCATATCAGATCTCTACACTGTGGTTCATCATAGTAGCAAAACTAAATACATCAAATGGCAACAAAAATGATTTTATGGTTAGATCACCACAACATGAGGAACTATATTGAAGGGTAGAAACATCAGAGTGGTTGAGAATCAGTGTTAAGGAAGGAAAGCCGGCAGCCTCTTACACCAAAAAAATGAAGAGCATACCTTTGTCTTCAGATCTTACAAATGGAATGTACTCTGTATTTTAGCCCTTACCAACTCACCAGGAGTATAAGAGACCAAAGTACCTTTTCAGTCTGTCAGATGGTCTGTGATAGTTATTAGAAAAAACTATCAGAAATGAAAAGTGGTATTTGCATGAAATGCAACTGAGGAAAATAAGTAACTTGAATTTTCTGTGCAAAGTTTCAGTTAACAAACCTAAATTAGCATTTCAGGAGTTATATCTGTATCTAGTTTGTGAATGCAACTTGTTCATACCTAACACCCGTTTCAGGTTCTGTAGGAACTTTTCCTCTGGGTCTGGGTCCTCTTACTGCAGGTAGGATGATTAACCTCTGCTGTACCTCACCTTGTAATCAAGAGTTTCCACTGAACCTCCTTTGTCATGGTTCATGTCTATTTACCCTCGCGCAGTGTCTACTCAGCCAGTTTAACTATGTGATCTTCCCGTCCTTTACTCAAGTAATATTCTTATATAGACTTAATCAGTGGGTGCAAAAAATAATACAGCTCAATTCTTTATTTAATATCGCTCAGTTTTGCTGTATGTTTTTTACTCAAGTGAACACAGACATGAAGAATTTGGCCTTCACTTGAAAATGGAGTACAGTGCATGCCTTGTTCCCAGCAGGAGGCAGGCAGAGATAGGCAAATCTCTGAATACAAGGCCAGCCTGGTCTACAGAGTTCCACCACAATTAAGACTACACAGAGAAACCCTGTCTCAAAACAAACGAACAAACAAACAAAACAACAACAAAAATAAGACAGGAAGAAAAATAAATAAACAAATTTGGTCTTCTTGTTTTTCTAAACTGGCAATGCAAACTAGTGAAGATAAGTAATCCATTTGGAAACAGGGTCTGACAATCGATCTTTGATTTTGGCCGGACTACCAACAACGAAGATTTCATTACACATCTTCCTACCATCAAGAAATAGGTTTATCAATTCTCACATTTCAATTTGTTATGCATTATCACATGAAAGTATTGCACATGTCATCAGGCCCTAAATGTCCAAGTGCACACACTGTATGAGGTAGAGACAGATGGTAACGTCAGCCTATTCTCTTTTTTAACTTCCTTCTACATGTCAAATTAGGAATATTGCCTCGTGTATAACTTCTAAAATCAGTAGACTGCATTATAAACAGTTAGGATTGTCATAAAATGTCCAAAACACTGTGTAAATATCCTTACTTTACAAAAGGTAATAACTATGGCAATACATCCATATTTAATCATAACATTGAGAGACAAGTTAAAATAATTATTCAAGCTAGCCAAACACTAAATAGTTTCTGATATTTGTATTATGCAGATAATTGAAGGTCAAGAAGTACTGATCCACAAAGATGAATGAGACATAATTATGTTTTTATTCTCCAAGAGGAAGAATCAGAAAAACTGTGTGGCTGGATCTCTCTGAGAGGGCATGTAATGTCAAAACACTTGTGAGTCATGGAGACGCTTAGCAAAGAAAAATCTCAGCGATGGGTATTTTAATCAAGTGAGCAAGATGACTCATTCTGTATCTGGCAGGCATGTCACCCAGACACCTGTGTTCTTGCTCAGAGGTTAAGCAAATGAAGATGCGGCAGCAAGAATAGATATCATTCCTACAACTAGAATGGGGTCTACCGCTGTTGCCACACCTGGCCCAGAGCAGAAATAAACACTAAGTCCCAAAGGCAACCCTGTCTCATTGTTACTGAGTTTCTGCCAATAACCCGGTAGGGTAAAGACTAAAATCCCACTATGGAGAAGGCAGTATCACCCCTGTGATTAGGTTTTATTGTAGGTGTGGATTTCCCTGGTCTGTCTATAATGTTCCTAACCGCCATCCATAAGGCTAAAATATTGCCCCTTAATTATAATAGCCTTCCAATTATCATTGGTCAAGACAAAGAAATGATTTATCAGTAAACATAACATGGAAATGGTATAATGCAGTAAGAATTCACTATTATAATTTCAGCCATAACTCCGAACAGCAAGCCGAAGAGTACAAATGATAAAAAACAACTTTACTTCAAATAGGTGTCAACTTCGTGACAGTTAGTTAAAATGTACACTTGAGCATACTTGATTAGCTTAATCTCATGTTTTTAATATTTATCTGATAATCAGGATTCTAATATCTTGGAATCAATGGAGTAAAAATGAAAATGAACACAAATTCTTGCTACCGGGAAAAGATGCCAGTCTATTTTTGTGAGTTTTAGCTTTAACAGTCTAGTTATCTTAATTTACTAGAAGGCTGTTTATGTTGAAGAACACGCTAAAAAAGTTAAGACTCCCACATGCACACTCTGGGTTCTTCAAGCAAAGTAACCAAATGGTGAAGAAGGCTATCAGTCTGGCAGAAAATCTGACCATTACATTTAAAAAGAAATGGAATGGCTGTAAGGTGAAATCTCAGGGTCCTTTTGGTTTGCATGTCTCTGATGGCTAAGGACACTGAGCATCTCTTTAAGTGTTCCTCTGTCATTCTATATTCCTCTACAGAGAATTTTCTGTTTAGCTCTGTATGCCACTTTTTTAATTCTTTATTAATTACACTTTATTCACTTTGTATCCCCCCTGTGGTTCCCTCTCTACTCCAGGCGTGATCCCTCCCTTCCTTCCCCTTCTGCATGCATGCCCATCCTCAAGTCCATTGATAGGGGAGGTCTTCTTTTCCTTCCATCTGATCCTAATCTACTAGGTCACATCAGGAGTGGCTGCATTGTCTTCTTCTGTGGCCTGGTAAAGCTGCACCCCCTCAGGGGGAGGTAATTAAAGAGCAGGCCAATCAGTTCGTGTCAGTGACAGTCCCTATTCCCATTACTATGAAACCCACTTGGACACTGAACGGCCATGGGCTACATCTGTGCAGGGGTCTTAGGTTACCTTAATGCATGGTCCTTGGTTGGAGTATCAATCTCAGGAAAGACTGCTGTGCTCAGATTTTGGTTTTGTTACTCTGCTTGTGGAGTTCCTGTCCTCTCCAGATCTTATTGTTTCCCACTTCTTTCATAAGATTCCCTGCACTCTGCCCAAAGGTTGGCCATAAGTCTTAGCATCTGCTTTGATAGTCTGCAGGGCAGAGCCTTTCAGAGGTCCTCTGTGGCAGGGTCCTGATTTGTTCCCTCTTTTCTTCTTCTTCTGATGTCCAGCCTCATTTCTTTTCTGGATAGGAATTGAGCATTTTAGCCAGAGTCCTCCCTCTTGATTAGTTTCTTTAGGTGTACAGATTGTAGTAGGTTTATCCTATAGTATATGCCTATATGAGTGAGTATATACCTTATGTGTCTTTCTGCTTCTGGGATAGCTCACTCAGCATGATCTTTTCCAGTTCCTAACATTTAGCTGCAAATTTCATGATATCCTTGTTTTTTTATTGCTGAATAATATTCTATTGTGTAAAAGTGCCACAATTTCTGTATCCATTCCTCCGTTGAGGAACATCTGGGCTGTTTCCAGCTTCTAGCTATTACAAATAAGCCATGTTTGGCTGCTACAAACATGGTTGAGCTAATGTGTTTATTGTGTACTTGAGACTCTTTTGGATATATGCCTAGGAGTGGTATAGCTGGATCTTGAGAAAGCGCTATTCTTAATTGTCTGAAAAAGCACCAGATTGAGATCCAAAGTGGTTGTACAAGTTTACATTCCCACCAGCAGTGGAGGAGGGTTCCCCTTTCTCCACAACCTCTCCATTATGTTTTGTCACTTGAGGTTTTGTTCTTAGCTATTCTGATGGGTGTAAGGTGAAATCTCAGGATCCTTTTGATTTGCATTTCCCTGATGGCTAATGAGGTTGAGCATTTCTTTAAGTGTTTCTCTGTCATTTGATATTCCTCTATTAAGAATAATCTGTTTAACTCTGTACCCCATTTTTTAATATTTTTATTTTTTATTAATTACACTTTATTCATTTTGTATCCCCCCCATAAGCCCCTCCCTCCTCCCCTCCCGATCCCACCCTCCCTCCCGTTTCTGCATGAATGCCACTCCCCAAGTCCACTGTTAGGGGAGGTTCTCCTCTCCTTTCTGATCTTAGTCTATCAATTCTCATCAAAAGTGGCTGCATTGTCCTCTTCTGTGGCCTGGTAGGGCTGCTCCCCCCTCAGGGGGAGGTGATCAAAGAGAGGGCCAATCAGATTATGTCAGAGGCAGTCCCTCTTCCCATTACTAGGTAACCCACTTAGACACTGACCTGCCATGGGCTACATCTGATAGGTTATCTCCATGAATAGTCCTTGGTTGGAGTATGAGTCTTTGGGAAGTTCCCTGTGTTCAAATTTTCTTGTTCTGTTGCTCTCCTTGTGGAGTTCCTGTCCTCTCCAGCTCTTACTATTTCCCACTTCTTACATAAAATTCCATTCACTCTGCCCGACAGTTGGCCATCAGGCTCAGCATCTGCTTTGATAGTCTGCAGGCCAGAGGCTTTCAGAGGCCCTCTGTGGTAGGTTCCTAGTTTTTTTCCTGTTGTCTTCTTCTGGCTTTCAGAGGCCCTCTGTAGCAGGTTTCTAGGTTGTTTCCTGTTTTCTTCTTCTTCTGATGTCCATCCTCTGTGCCTTTCCAGTGGGGTTGAACATTTAGTTAGGGTCCTCTCTCTTGCTTGGTTTCTTTAGATGCATAGATTTTAGTGGGTTTGTCCTATGTTGTATGTCTATATGAGTGAGTATATACCTTGTGTGTTTTTGCTTCTGGGACAACTCACTCAGGATGATCCTTTCCAGGTCCCACTATTTACCTGCAAATTTCATGATTTCCTTATTTTTCATTGCTGAGTAATATTCCATTGTATAGATGTACCACAATTTCTGCACCCATTCTTCAGTTGAGGGGCATCTGGGTTGTTTCCAGCTTCTGGCATTTTTTAATTGGAGTACTTGATTTGTTGCTGTTTAACTTCTTAAGTTTTTTATATATACTGGATATTAGCCCTCTCTCAGATATAGGATTGGTCAAGATCTTTTCCCAATATGTAGTCATTCCTTTTGTTTTGATGACGGTGTCCTTTGCTTTACAGAAGCTTTTCAGTTTCATGAGGTCCCATTTATTCATTGTTGCTCTTAGAGCCTGTGCTGTTGGTGTTCTGTTTAGGAAGTTGTCTCCTGTGCCAACGAGTGTTAGGCTCTCCCCTGCTTTTTCTTCTAACTGATTTAGTGTATCTGGTTTTATATTGAGATCGTTGATTCCCGCGGACTTTAGTTTTGTTCAGGGTGATAAATATGGAAATATTTTTACTTTTTCTACATCTAGACATCTAGTTGGACCAGCACCATTTGTTGTAGATGCTGTTTTTTTTTTTTTTTTTGTTTTTGTTTTTGGTTTTTTTTTTTTTTTCCATTGAATGGTTTTTGGCTTCTTTGTCAAAATTCAAGTATTCTTATGTGTGTGGGTTTATTTCTCGGTCTTCCATTTGGATCCATTGATCTACCTTTCTGTTTCTATGCCAATAACATGCCATTTTTACTACTATTGCTCTGTAGTACATCTTGAGATGAGGGATGGAGATACCTCCAGATGATCTGTTGTTGTACAACAGATAGTTTTGGAAATTCCGGATTTTTTGTTTCCCCAATGAAGTTGAGAATTTTTCTTTCAAGGTCTGTAAAGAATTATGTTGGCATTTTGATGGAATTGCATTAAAGATAAAAAACTCAAGTGACAACACATCCTGGAGAGGTTGTGGAGAAAGGGGAACCCTCCTCCATTGCTGGTGGGATTGTAAACTGGTATAACCACTTTGGAAATCAATCTTTTGCTTTCTCAGATAATCAGGAATACTGCTTTCTCAAGATCCAGCTATACCACTACTAGGCATATATCCAAAAGATGCTTAAGTAAACAAGGACATTTGCTCAACCATGTTTGTAGCAACTTTATTTGTAATAACCAGGACCTAAAAAAAACCCAGATGTTCCTCAATTGAGGAATACAGAAATTGTGGTACTTTTATACATTAGAATAGTACTCAGCAAAGAAAAACAAGGAAATCATGAATTTTATAGGCAAATGGTGGGATCTAGACAAAAAAAATCATCCTGAGTAAGGTATCCCAGGAGCAGAAAGACACACACGGTATATACTCACTTATAAGTGGGTACTAGACCTATAAGATAGGACAAACATACTAAAATGTGTACACCTAAAGAAGATAAACAAGACAGAGGAACAGGGGTAAGATGATCAATCCTCACCTAGAAAGACAAAAGAGATCGACACTGGAAGTAGGAGAAAACAAGTAACAGGACAGGAGCCTACAGCAGAGGGCATCTGAAAGACTCTACCTAGTAGTGTATCCAAGCAAACGCTGAGAGTCATAACCAAGCCTTCGGCAGAGTGCAGGGAATCATATGAAAGAAGAGGGAGTTAGAATGACCTAGAGGGGACAGGAGCCCCACAAGGACCAAACGTATCAGTGCACGGGGTCTTCTATGAGACTGTTACTCCAACCAAGTACCATGTATGGATATAACCTAGAACCCCTCCTCAGTTGTTGGCCATGGTAGCTCATTCCCAACTGGGTGTCCTAGTAAGGGGACAAGGTTTATTTCTGACATGAACTCAATGACTGGCTCATTGAGCTTCCCCCCCCCAAAGGGGGAGCAGCCTTGCTAGGCCACAGATAAGGACAATGCAGGCAGTCTTGAAGATATCTGATAAGCTAGGGTCAGATGGAAGGGGAGGAGGACCTCCCCTTTCAGTGGACTTGGAAGGAGGCAGGGAGGAGATGAGGGAAGGAGGGTGGGATTGGGAGGGAAAGAGGGAGGAGGGAGGGGGCTATGGCTGGAATACAATTGAATGACCTGTGATTATAATAAAAATATTATTAATAATAAAGACTTGTAATAAATTTAATGTCACTTTTTTAGAACATGTCAATGTCAATTTAATGTAAACAGCAATGATATTTACTTAGAGGAATTTATAAGACAGAAAAATCAATACATAGAGAGAAAACATTTAATATCTTGTAAGTCCCAAATATCTAATAGGTGAAATGTAAAGTACGATAATGAAATGATCTGATGGTCTAAAACAGTATTTGGAAGGGAGCAGGTGTAAACCAAAAGCACATTTATTTAAGTAAAAGTTTGAAACCTTAAAAAAAAAATCACCCTTATTGAGGTATCCAGAAGCAGAAAGACACACATGGTATATACTGTCTTATAAGTGGGTACTAGACCTATAAGATAGGATAAACATTCTAAAATCTGTACACCTAGAGAAGATAAACAAGAAAGAAGACCCAGGATAAGATGATCAATCCTCACTTAGAAAGACAAATGGGATGGACATTGGAAGTAGGAGAAAACAAGTAACAGGACAGGAGCCTACTGCAGAGGGCATCTGAAAGACATTACCTAGCAGTCAAAGCAGATGCTCAGACTCATAACCAAAGCTTAGGCAGAATGCAGGGAATCATGAAAGAAGCAGGAGTTAGTAAGACCTGGAGAGGACAGGAGTGCCACAAGGTCCAAATATATCTGGGCATAGGGGTATTTTATGAGACTGTATCTCCAACCAAGGACCATGTATGAATATATCCTAGAACACCTGCTTGGATGTAGCCCATGGTAGCTCAGTAGCAAGTGGGCACCCTAGTAAGGGGAACAGGGACTATTTCTGACATGAACTCAGTGGCTGGCTCCTTCTCCTCCCCCCCCTCCCCAGCCGAGGGAGGAGCATCCTTGCCAGCCCACAGAGTAGGTCATTGCAGTCAGTCCTGAAGATACCTGATAAGCTAGGATCCGATAGAAGGAGAGAAGGAGCTCCCCTATTAGTGGACTTGGAAAGGGGCAGTGAGGAGATAAGGGAGGGAGGGGTTGGGAGGGAATGAGGGAGTAGGCTACAGCAGGGGGAAAAATTTAATAAACTGTAACTAATATTAAAAAATAAAAATTAATTAAAAGGTGGACTTGTTTCCATTTATGAACAGTAAAAGAATAGCCTGATTGCAGAAGGTATGACAACAACCTTTGGTACTTCTCTGCATTTAAAAATATCAAAAGACAATCATGACTTGGAAAAAAAAAAACAAATGAAGTTCATATGTCAAAGAGGAGTACAGCTGCTTACCTTCTTTGCAGAAGATAGATTATTTTTTCATTTACATTATCATTTGTTGGTTATTTCATTAAAGGCATGAAGTTTATGTAGGACCAGAGTTCATTGATTTCTCTGAATCTTTCAGTTTGAAGATACCCTTTTTCCTGTTTATCAGAAAAGATGATAAATGTCACTAATGATTTTCACTTGTTTCTCATGTGACCTCATTTTTCTTAGGGAAACCAATTACGACATATTCTCTTTCTTTTATATTCAGCTCCTCTTCCTGGAATATCAGCGTGACTAGATATATGTCACAGAGTTAGTTGAATATTACTTAATATCCACATGTAGGAAAGTCTTGTTGCTATAAGAAATTCCTTACTTTGAGATTATCCAAATGTAATTCACATATGCAGACAATGCACCCACAAACACACATGAGTGAATCAAAATGTATACATATTTATCTAATATAAATATGTATATAACCAAATTGAAACCACTCAAAATCTATTCTGTATTAGGGCTGTATTTATTCTGATATTTCTGAATTGAAATGTCCTGAGAATTTCTCCACGAGAATGTGAGATTATGAGTATAGGTGATCAACAGAGTTCTAGTACACATAAAACACTCACCCCCCCAAATGTCTATGTATGTCTTCTATAGTTGTTTTACCTATTACATAACTGAAAAGTTTGAATAGATTGAACATTAACTGAACAAAACCCTCAATAATATTTTCCTCTTTTGAGTTTAGAATCAATGGGATAGGAAAAACTACAAAGAAGATTCTAAAAATCACTCTTTTCCTGTATTACCTACACAAATTCATACCAGGCTGATAGCAAATGATTAGTGCCATCATGAAATGATTAAATGATGTTCCAGTGGGGAGCCCTGAAACTCCACATTTAGCTTCAGCCTGGCCACTATAACAGCGATACAGTGTTCCAGATAATTATGGAGCTGCGTGAACCGAAACAAACGTTACGTCGCTTACCGCTAGCATGCCACGTATGGTGCTAATATGCAAATAGTATGACGCAACCCCTCGACTGGGTTCATGGCTACTGGTCAAAGTTAAGAGCTGTCATAAAAAGTGTATCAGTGGTGTGTTTCAAAAGCTAAGTCTTCAACAGATATCTGTTGTGGCTAACAAATTATTCATATTCAAATAGAACACATTCATAAAACGTATCTATCAAAACCTCAGGCAAATCAAATGGAAGAGAAGGAAAATCGGTTTGGACGAGTTCTTGAGAAAATAAGATGTTCAAAATCAACTGAAGCGTGATTAAGTTTATTCTTCATTTTAGTAAGTACAAGTTAAGATCCTAATGCAGTATCGGCAACACTTATTAATGTTGCTAAAGTGTACATGGAAATGCAGCGAGGTTGAAAAGGTGTGCATCAGAGGTAGTTTTCATGCATATTGCTGACATGATGATGAAGCAGACTGGTAGAAACTGCTTGGTGGTATACAGCAACCTTACCACCTAATGACGTTCAGGTAAACATTTGAGAAAATCTGCATGAATATTCAATTATACATAAACATTTTGCAGATGTACATTTTATTGTAACCTCATAATTAGCATACAAATTTACATGAGCCATAGGCTCAGTGAATTGAAATACAATCATATCCTGAATAACAGAGTAGTCAGATTGAATGTTCTACCATTATTTTTAATGAAATTGCCGGTGCCGTGGAAATAATATTGAACAAAAGAAGTCACAAAGTGCTAAAAATCTAAAAAGCAATCTGCAGTGTTAGATATAAGCATAGCTGTGACATCTATGAACAAGTTAAGTTACTAACAAACATCTGATATTAATCGACAATTTTGAATTTTCACAGTGATGTATAGAAAATATATCTACTGGATATTTTCTACTTGAAAAACTTAATTGTGTAGCTGCCTGATTAACCCATTTATTATCCATTATTTTGCAATTTAACAAGCAGTTTTTTTGTAGAGAGGACAAAAGCATAAATTCATTATTTCACCTGGGAAGATGTTCATATTTTTTTTCTTTTTGTTTACAATATAGTTTGCTGGATTTTGCCATGTGGTTTTTCATCAGCAGAGGAACATGAATCACTGTGTTGACGTGATCATACCCATTCCAATAACCATAGTTAACGTGCAGTACTAAGTAGTGCAGAAAAGAAAAAAAAAAAGTACTTCATTCATTGGAAAATAGAGTCCACAATGAGTAAGCGAACTGCCATTGATAAATCACAGCATGATTTCTGTCTTCACATCTCTTCTAATGTAAAGAAAACCTCCTTGTATTTCCTGTCATCTTACTTGAATTTGTGAGAGTGCTTTGAATTCTGGAGGCGTATGTGGTATCTGGGATGCATTCCGATGAATTTATTCGAAGGCTATATAGTCTTTGTACAAAAAAAAAATGTGCAGAATATATATACTATAGTACCTGCTACCTATTTACCAATGCCAGGTAACCCCAATGATCAGATTGTATCTGTACAGATACAATACAGTATGGATTCCTTAGTAAACCCTTATCAGAACTGCAGTTCGCACTTCTAACGAACTATAGCTAAGCCATACCCTTTCTGGAATAATATTACACATCAGTTCAATAACTGCTATGTGTATTGTTTTAATTTCTAACTGGAATCTTGTTCCTGGCTGTTGATCAAAAATGTGACTGAAACCAGATCAATATATCTTGCTAGATTTTTTTGAATGTCCACAAAAAAATGCGAAGGCATTTTGTACAAGAGTTTATTTGCATAAGAAATACTACATATGTATCTGGCCTGAGAAGTCCACAAGGCAAAATATGCCCACTAAGTAAATACCATAACATTCAGTCCATGCTTACGTAGTGTGTACATGTACATTTGAAGGGACCTCCCTAAAACCTCAGAAATGAGAACAACCTTGTTCACAAGTTAACTAGATTGTAATATAGTAATTGCTTACTATATGTATTCTGCTCCATTACACAACTATCGATGGCAACTTTAACGGCAACAGCCATGGGAAATCATCTCATCTAGGAGAACAGGACGTAGTGAACCTGGATATTACAAAGAGATGAGATGTGTGTGGTTAAGATGTACATGTATTCCTGAACAAGTACCTGAGATTATATTCAGGAAGGACCTGGAAAATTTCAGCCTAGATTTCAGCCAAGGCATGTGTGAAACACGGTTATATAGATAAATATGGTACAAAAAAAAAAAAAAGAAAAAATAATTCTTTGTGTCAAGTTTCTGTAATAAGTAAACATTATGAACAACCATGGGGCCACAGAGGAACTGTAAACAAAAAGAAGGATACAAATTATCATTTCCTGACTTAGTATTCCTTGTCAATTCCATATTCTATGTATAGGGGAAAGCTTAGGAAGTCCCAAAAGACAAAGAACCAGAAGCAACTAAGAAATAAGAGATCAGGAGAAACAGTCTTCAATAGGTTATCCCATACCAAGTGGAGAGCCTTAAAACCATACAGGTAAATTTATATGAACTGAATGGGTTATAAATTTATAAATTTAAGAATACCACATAGCAGCAATTTAAAAAATTAGGCCATAAATATTAAAGAGAACAAAAGGGTTTATAGGAGGGTTTGGAGGGAGAAAAAAAATATGGGGAAGTGATGTAATCATATTATCTCAAAAAACTATTTTAAAAAATATTTTGTATTAAATCTATTGAAGAACTATTGAAGAACTGTTAAATCTATTAAAGAAGTATTAAAATTATTTAAGAAGGAAAATTTAACTAATGTGTCCATGGATGCATTCACACACACTCACACTCACTCACACACTCAGACACTATAGCTAGCCCAGGCTTGTCTCTACAGTGAGAACCTGAGGCAGCCTTTCTCCCTTGGTATGCCTATCATAGAATGTACCACATACAGTTAAGTAAAACTACACTTAGGTAACATAATAGTCTCTACTCAAGAATTATTATGATGGGAGAAAGTTTAGGAAGTGATGATAGAGTTTTGTCACTATTAAAATTGTTTTTGTTGCAACTGGACTCAGTTTCAGCACTCTACACCAGGCTTCTGCTGGTCAACATGTGCTTGACTACAGACAAAACCAAATGCATACTTGCAGAGCAAACGTTACTAACCTGTCAGTTTCACGTATTGTTTTACCTGCTGCTATATGTTGCGGTTAAATACTTTTAGGAATTTGTGTATTCTCAGATTCCAGTAACTACAATGCAGGAAACTTGCTCAAGAGCTCTAGCTTCATCCTCATGAGGCACAAGTATAATTGTGCCCCAACTCAGAGCCATAGATAACTTCATGCCAAGAATCAGGTTTCCATATGAGTTATCTAGAAAGAAAGAGAAAAATTGCATTGTGTATTGCTTCTGCTCTGTGAGTAGAAGATGAAATATAGAATCAACAGTATGAGTTTTGAGTGAAAAAAGAGTAACTCGTTAAGTCCCTGGTCTATCTTACAGTGAATGATGAACACTGAATCTCCCCTGAATAGATGGAATGGTTAAATTGGATGAATTCATGGTCTAGACATAGCCACTGTATTCTCCCTGTACAAAGAAGCTTACATAGTTTGGTAGACAAGAAAAAGAATGCTATCATTCCAAGTGCTCGCATACTTTCACAGCTTTGACAGAAATCAAAATACTCATTTTTTCTGATTTTTTTTCTTTGATACTGACTAAATTATTAACAACTTTGGTTTTTTCGGAATGTTGTTACATTGGGTCCAAATGCTGAACCATTTTAATTACTGAATTTGAAATAATGCAATACAATAAGGTCACACGGGGAGTTCTTGCTCCTTGCAAGCAATAATTATCAGAAACAGTTTAAAAGGTTTATTATGGATTTATAGGTAAATATTTCAATATCTTTACAATAATTTAAAATGAAAGATGTTGACAGTCAACATTTTCAGTAATACTAACAAGGCATAATATGAAAAAAACATTTAAATAAGAGAGAGAAAAAAATGGAAGAAGACAGGAATGGAGGAAAGAAAACATAGGTAAAAGAAGAAGGCAGGGAAGGATAGAGAAGACAGTAATCTGATAATGACCCTGGACAATCTGTTAGTGCCTGCTTAATTCACTGAAAGATGAAAGGATGAGTTTATGGTAAGACTTAAAAACACTTTGATAAAAAATTTATTATTATTGTTATGATGATGATTATTTTTTGAGACAGAGTTTCTCTGTGTAGCCTTGGCTGTCCTGGACTCGCTCTGAACACCAGGCTTGTGTGGGACTCCCAAGTTCCACCTGACTTTGCGTTCCTGACTACTGGGATTACAGGCACGTGCCACTATGCCCGGGATATAACAAAATTTTTAACCTGACGCTGTGTCATAAACCTGTAATCTCGCACTTGGGAGGCACATGTTGGAAAACTGAGATTGCAAGACCAGGATGGGATAATGTTGTACAAACTTTTTAAATAATAAATACATTGATTAACATGAAAGTCTCTCCTTGATTTGCTTTCATGTTTGTAGTAGAGCAGAGCTGCCCTGTGTATCTCTGGCCTGAAGTGGCAAGGAAAATCTCTCATCGCAGGTTTACAGGATGATGCTTTTGAGCCACTATGCCCAGCAGAGTGTGAATTATTATTTTTTTGTTTGTTTGCTTTTCCTCCCATCTACCTTAGAGTACCTTCTGTTTCATAACAAGACATATTGCTTCCCCGTTCTAACTGCTTTAAAACTAGTAATTTCTCTATAGTCTCTTAAAATCTATAAGGTAAATTGTAATAAAAACATGATCCACTTTGATTCATAAACTTTAATTTAGAGGATGTTCTCAGGTAGTAAAGTTTAAAACGGAATACTAATAAAGTATTAGGATTACTAGGTCTAAACACCACCATATAGAGAAAAAAAGAACGTTGTAACATCATGAGAAGCCAAGCACACTTGTAATACCAGCACTCTGCAGGCATAGGCAGGAGGCATGAGCAGAGCTATAGCATAGAACAGGAAATATGGACTATGCTAGAAGATTTTGTCTATAAAACAAACAAAAAAAATGACACAAGGAAAAAATATGTGCATATTCATCTAACTGAAAAACATTCCATATAAAAGCTTCTCAGGAACCCTTCTTAAGACCCCAAACCTCATTAAAAGTTGGGAAGTAGAAAGTTAGAAATTACCAGAAGTTAGTGTTTTCCTAGGTACACAATAAAATTTTATTATAAAAAAGAACTGTTATATTAGTGCATAGAGGAATATGGAATGGCAGAGAAACGCTTAAAGAAATTCTCTACCTGACAGTTGGCCATCAGGCTCAGCGTCTGCTCTGACAGTCTGCATGGCAGAGGCTTTCAGCGGCCCTCTGTGGCAGGTTCCAAGGTTGTTTCCTGTTTTCTTCTTCTGGCTTTCAGAGGCCCTCTGTAGCAGGTTCCTAGGTTGTTTCCTGTTTTCTTTTTCTTCTGATGTCCATCCTCTTTGCCTTTCAGGATGGGGATTGAGCATTTTTAGTTAGGGTCCTCTCTTTTGCTTAGTTTGTTTAGATGTACAGATTTTAGTGAGTTTATTCTATTTTGTATGTTTATATGAGTGAGTATATACCGTGTGTGTCTTTTTGCTTCTGGGACAACTCACTCAGGATGATCCTTTCCAGGTCCCACCATCTACCTGCAAATTTCATGAGTTCCTTATTTTTCATTGCTGAGTAACACTCCATTGTATATGTAAGAAGTGGGAAATAGTAAGAGCTGGAGAAGACAGGAACTCCACAAGGAGAGCAACAGAATAAGAAAATTTGAACATAGGGAACTTCCCAGAGACTCATACTCCAACCAAAGACTATCCATGGAGATAACCTAGAACCCTGACAATGGAGCCACTTCTGATGAGAACTGATAGACTAAGATCAGAAAGAAGGAGAGGAGGACCTCCCCTCTCAGTGGACTTGGGGAGGGGCATGCATGCAGAAAGGGGGGTAGGGTGGAACAGGGAGGGGAGGAGGGAGGGGCTTATGGGGGATACAAAATTAATAAAGTGTAATTAATAAAAGTTAAAAAAAATTCTCAACATCCTGTCCTTATTCATCAAGGAAATGCAAATCAATACGACCCTGAGATTTCACCTTACACCCATCAGAATGGCTAAGATCAAACACTCAAGTAACAACACATGCTGGAGAGTCTGTGGAGAAAGGAGAACCCTACTCCACTGCTGGTGAGAATGTAAACTGGTACAACCACTTTGGAAATCAATCTGGTGCTTTCTCAGACAATTAGGAATAGTGCTTCCTCAAGATCCAGGTATACAACACCTAGGCATATATCCAAAAGATACACAAGTATACAACCAGGACATTGGCTCAACCATGTTTGTAGCAGCTTTATTTGTAATAACCAGAACCTGGAAGCAACCCAGATATGTCTCAGATGAAGAATGAATACAGAAATTTTGGCGCATCTACACAATGGAATATTACTCAGCAATAAAAAAAACAGGAAAATCATGAAATTTGCAGGAATACTGGGAACTGGAAAACATCATCCTGAGTGAGGTATCCCAGAAACAGAAAGACACACAGGGTATATACTCCCTCCTAAGTGGATATTAGATGTATAATTTAGGATAAATATACTAAAATCTGTACACCTAAAGAAACCAATCAAGAGGGAGGACTCTGGCTAAGATGCTCAATTCCCATTCGGAAAGGCAAAGAGGATGGACATCAGAAGAGGAAGAAAACAGAGAACAGGAGAGGAGCCTACCATAGAGAGGGCCTCTGAAAGGCCCTACCTTGAAGGGTATCAGAGCAGATGCTGAGACTTATAGCCAAACTTTGGGCAGAGTTCAGGGAATCTTATGAAAGAAGGGAAAGATAGTCAGACCTGAAGAGGACAGGAGCTCAACACGGAGAGCGATAGAACCAAAAAATATGGGCACATGGGTCTTTTCTGAGACTGATACTCAGAACCAAGGATCATTCATGGAGATAACCTAGAACCCCTGCACAGATGTAGCCCATGGCAGCTCAATGTCCAAGGACATTCCATAGTAATGGGAACAGGGACTGTCTCTGACATAAACTGATTGGCCTGTTCATAGATCACCTCTCCCTGAGGGGGAAGCAGCTTTACCAGGCCACAGAGAAAGACAATGCAGCCAGTCGTGATGAGATCTGATAGACTAGGATCAGAAGGAAGGGGAGGGGACCTCCCCATCAGTGGAATTGGGGAGGGACATGGGTGGAGAAGGGGGAGGGAGAGGGAGATTGGGAGGGGAGGGGGTTGGGAGCTACACGGGGAAGGCAAAGTGAATAAACTGTAATTAATAAAATAATAAATAAAGTAAAAAAAGAAAATTCTTAAAATAATCTTTAACAGAAAAAATCTGAGTTGACATCTGACCTTGTCTCTATTATTACTACATTCAGCATTTTATATGTGATTGAACATTTATTTGGTGGATGAAGATTTTGAGGTATTTTTTAGTTTATCTGTGACTGTTCTCAAAAAGAGAAGTAGTTTATTGGGTCACCATGGGAACCAGATGCCCTTCCAAGCAATGTTTCATTCCCTAGTGTGTGCAACAGACACCAATGAGACCAAGATGCTATGGGAGAGTGGAAATAACATAGAACTAATTGCCATGAACTGTCAGCTATTTTTAAACAGTGAAAGACACATCCGTGTCTTCTCTGAGGAAGAAGTAGTCTGTTCACTATGCCTATAACTTGTTGGGTATGTTTTCTGCATTTTCCTTGGGTCAAATATATTCCTGAAAATGAAATCTGTTCTCCACTTATAAAACTGTAATAGGATTATGAAATTGTTTCTACAATTATTCCTTGGAAGATAAAAATATGTTTTAAGTAAAACATAATTTAGAAATTACTGTAAGCCTGAAAATTTACACTCCATTTCCTGAAAGCAAATTTTAAGGACATTGCATATAAATTGCATGAATATATATAGAAATCTTAATACAAATTTTAGCTATGTTATTATAAGCCATACCTCTTTGCACACTTTCCTGATTTTATATTTTACATAAAAATCATACTACTAATTTTATTCCCACTAATTATTTACTCTGAGAGATGTTATCATTTTTTAAAAGAAAGCATGAATTTTTTTTTAATTTTAATTCCCTTACTTTTGTAAGAGAAGTATAGAAGAAATGGTTAAATGTCTAGTTAGACAGATAGTTTCCATAAACTATTTTTAGGAAAAAATTTTCACTTGTATAATTTATATTTGAGTAGGCATGAAAAATATAGGATCCATTTTGTTTTAATATATCCAATTATTTAATTTCCTTCTTGCATTTTCATGTAATATTTGATTTTATTGCCTGTGATTTCCATTAGACTGAGGTTCTTATTATTAAATTTCTTAGGAATTAAACATATTATGAAACTCTTTTTTGATCTTATTAATAATTTGTTTGCTGTCATCCACTAGACTGTAGTCATATCATGCTGGGGAAAAGGAAGACTTTTGCCTATAGTGAACAAATGTTAAATCTTAAAAAAAAAAAAAAAAGAGTCCAACTTTTGAATAAGGAAAAACAGCACACTTAGCCTGGTACCCATGATCATCCAGAAAGCAAAACAATTAAGACTCATTGTCATAATTCTTTCTCTTATGAAGCTAAATTTAGAGGTCAAAGTAATTAGGTAAATTGATTCTTTAAAAAGCCAAGAGTACATTTACACTGTGATCAGTGTAATTTGTGTAATTTGTCTAACATGCAATTAATTATCTAGAAGAATTATCCTGCCAAATGTATGCTTATATAAAGTAATCCATATGTGTGTGTGTGTGTATGTGTGTGTGTATGTGTGTATATATCTTGAGTGTATTTTTTGATTTTGAATTACTTTAAGAAAATTCTGTTTCTCTTTTTTTTGTTATTTTAATCTTTCTACTTTTCAATCAGTTATGATGAGCAACTTGTTTTCATGATCAATTCTACTACTTCCTGATTCCTATAAATATCATAACTTCAGGAAGAAATGAAGAACATTTGTAAGTGAGTACATACTTGGCTTTAAATACATTTTGAGAAGGTGCTATTTTCTTTTCTTTGAGCATATGTCTTTGAGTATGGAAAGCATTGGAGATTTGTTTCATTTATATATGAAAGCCAGTACTAAAATCTGCTTTGTTTTAATGGCCCACAAATGCTTAAAACTATCCCCAAATGTGATGATGTGTTAAGTGAGTTTTTTCTTTTTTCCCCATTATTATTATTATTATTATTATTATTATTATTATTATTATTATTAATTACACTTTATTCATTTTGTATCCCCCCATAAGCCCCTCCCTCCTCCCCTCCTAATCCCACCTTCTCTCCCTCTTCTTCACCCATGCTCCTCCCCACATCCACTGATAAGGGAGGTCCTCCTCTCCTTCCTTCTGATCTTAGTCTATCAGATCACATCAGGAATGGCTGCATTGTCTTCTTCTGTGGCCTGATAAGGCTGCTTCCCCCTCAGGGGGAGGTGATCAAAGAGCAGGTCAATCAGTTTATGTCAGAGGCAGTCCCTCTTCCCATCACTATGTAACCCACTTGGACACTAAACTGCCGTGGGCTACATCTGTGCAGGGGTTCTAGGTCATCTTCATGAATAGTCCTTGGTTGGAGTATGAGTCTGTGGGAAGTTCCCTGTGTTCTAATTTTCTTCTTCTGTTGCTCTCCTTGTGGAGTTATTTCAAATTCCAGTTGGTCAAAGAGTATAATCTCAAAAATGGCACTAGTGACCTCGGAACAGTGAAGCCAGAAAATTGACTTTCTCTTTCCAGCATGGGAGATCAGTATTTGTTCTTCTGGATCTGGCTGGAGATGTTGTTGCTCTAAGGAAGTATAATCAGGAAGCTGTTAGCTCCTGCCTTACACACTCCAGTTGCTCTTAATTCACTGAGCTAAGTAACTGCTCTATTGTTTTACTTTCTTTGTTAAATTCAGGCCCATGTCAGACACAGAAATGTTAATGTTATTTTCATAAAACTGTGTTTGTCTCTCAATTTCTATCATAACAGGGCTATTGCATGAATATTTGAGACTCTATTATATTTATTATATAATAAACTTCACAACACAATAACTAAGCAGTTATTACTATCTTCTTTTTTATTTTATTACATTTACTTTTACATATTAATTCATTTTTATATTTTATTAGATTTACATCACAATTGTAGCCCCTTACCTCATCCTCTCCAGGTCTCACATGTCCTTCCTCTTCCCCCCTATTTTCCTCCTCTAGTCCAGAGAAAAGAGGAACCTTTCTCCTCAACCATTTGACCCTGGCCTATTAAGTCTTATCAGGATGCCTGCATCCTTTTTCTCTCTGCCCTGGCAAGGCTTCCCCACCAGGGAGAAGTGGCTAAAGAGTGGGCACCAAAGCCAAAAATATACAATGGGAAAAAGATAACATCTTCAACAAATGGTGCTGGTCTAACTGGATGTCAATATGTAAAAATAAAAATAAAATAAAATACAAATAGATCCATTTTTATCAATCTGCAGAAAACTAAAGTCCAAGTGGATCAAAGACTTCTGCATAAAACCAGACACAATAAAACTATTAAAAGTAGGGAAGAGCCTTGATTTCAGTGTCACAGAAAATAACTTTCTGAACAGAACACTGACTACTCAAACTCTAAGATCAAATATTAATTAATAAGTGGTACCTCAAGAAACTGAAAAGCTTCTATAAAGCAAAGGACACGTCATCAGAACAAAATGACAGCCTATGGACTGGGAAAAGATCTTCCTCTACCCTCCATCTGACATGGGGGTAATATCCAAAACATATAAAAAACTCAGGAAGTTAAACACCAACAAACCAAATAATCCAATTTCAAAAATGGAGTAAAGAGATAAACAGGAAATTCTCAGGAGAGGAATATTGAATGGCTGAAAAACACATAAAAAAAATACTCAGTGTCCTTGTTTCTTGGGCCAAACGAAAGGGGAGGAGGTCCTCCCCAACATGGACTTGGAAACAGGTAGGGAGGAGCTGAGAGAGGGAGGGAGGGTGGGATTGGGAGGGAATAAGGGAGCTGGATACAGCTGGGATACAGAGTTAAAAATGTAAATAATAATAATAATAATAATAATAATAATAATAATAATAATAATAATAATAA